>NW_017973236.1:0-28514 GCF_001876935.1 Asparagus officinalis | reverse complement strand
AGAGATAGCACAGGAACCCAGGCAACCGACCGTTGAAAAAGCTCTCGGTTGACCGAAGAGATTTTCGGTTGACCGACAAAACATTCAGTCGACCGAAAGAAGGAATTCGGTCAACCGAGGCAAAATCCGGTCGACCGCGAGCAGGTCTGAAAACAAAGAAACAAACAGAGACTTCATCGGTCGACCGGTGCGGTCGACCGATAGAAAAATCGAGGTCGACCGACGACCTCTCTGGAGCCCAGTGACGAATGACCTTAAGTGCGGTCGACCGGTGCGGTCGACCGCATTCTGATACATTCCAGAATAGTATTTTGACTCAAACAGAAATATTTAGAAAATATTTATTTGACCTCTGAAAATTATGAAACTTTGTAAAATGTTTTTAATACTAAAAACAAACTGTTTAAAATTTTTTTTTGCAGATAGGTCCTCATACTTGTGAAAAATAGTATTTTGTGAAAAACGCTTAAAAGCATAAGTATGAAAACGTGTGTGTGAGTCCCAATAGCTTCAAGTGAAATCAATAACAACTCTTTGCCTATATTCTAATACTAGAGAGTGAATAAAAACTAGCTAATATCCTCACATAGAATATAATCTTTGAGTCTTGATATAGCTTGAGTTTGGATGAAGCTTTTATATGAATTTGTTGTTCTTGAAATAACATTGCTTCATCACTATGCCTCCTCCTCCTTTGGATATCATCGTTGTAGCGTATATTCCATCCAATCCTCCATGAATGGCACTAATAAGCTTGATAACTGAATTTACTATATTTGCACTCAATAAGCTATTAGTACCGTTAATGGTGGTTGTAAAACATCATCAAAATATAAGGGCTAACAATCTCCCCACTATGCACACATGTATAGCAAAATTTATAAATGCTCTATTTGCGGTCGTAAAGGCCACCTTACTAAATTTTGCTATGATGCACACAAACCTAAGATTGCTAATACTCCATGTACATCTCATAAGGCTTCTTCATCATCACATGTACACACACATGCACCCATTGTTCATCATGTTGATGAACTTTAAACGCCAGATCTGAACTGTGCGTTCGAAACTTTAACGCAGAGTTCGACCTTTGCGTTGATGAACTTTAAACGCCAGATCTGAACTGTGCGTTCGAAACTTTAACGCAGAGTTCGACCTTTGCGTTGATGAACTTTAAACGCCAGATCTGAACTGTGCGTTCGAAACTTTAACGCAGAGTTCGACCTTTGCGTTGATGAACTTTAAACGCCAGATCTGAACTGTGCGTTCGAAACTTTAACGCAGAGTTCGACCTTTGCGTTGATGAACTTTAAACGCCAGATCTGAACTGTGCGTTCGAAACTTTAACGCAGAGTTCGACCTTTGCGTTGATGAACTTTAAACGCCAGATCTGAACTGTGCGTTCGAAACTTTAACGCAGAGTTCGACCTTTGCGTTGATGAACTTTAAACGCCAGATCTGAACTGTGCGTTCGAAACTTTAACGCAGAGTTCGACCTTTGCGTTGATGAACTTTAAACGCCAGATCTGAACTGTGCGTTCGAAACTTTAACGCAGAGTTCGACCTTTGCGTTGATGAACTTTAAACGCCAGATCTGAACTGTGCGTTCGAAACTTTAACGCAGAGTTCGACCTTTGCGTTGATGAACTTTAAACGCCAGATCTGAACTGTGCGTTCGAAACTTTAACGCAGAGTTCGACCTTTGCGTTGATGAACTTTAAACGCCAGATCTGAACTGTGCGTTCGAAACTTTAACGCAGAGTTCGACCTTTGCGTTGATGAACTTTAAACGCCAGATCTGAACTGTGCGTTCGAAACTTTAACGCAGAGTTCGACCTTTGCGTTGATGAACTTTAAACGCCAGATCTGAACTGTGCGTTCGAAACTTTAACGCAGAGTTCGACCTTTGCGTTGATGAACTTTAAACGCCAGATCTGAACTGTGCGTTCGAAACTTTAACGCAGAGTTCGACCTTTGCGTTGATGAACTTTAAACGCCAGATCTGAACTGTGCGTTCGAAACTTTAACGCAGAGTTCGACCTTTGCGTTGATGAACTTTAAACGCCAGATCTGAACTGTGCGTTCGAAACTTTAACGCAGAGTTCGACCTTTGCGTTGATGAACTTTAAACGCCAGATCTGAACTGTGCGTTCGAAACTTTAACGCAGAGTTCGACCTTTGCGTTGATGAACTTTAAACGCCAGATCTGAACTGTGCGTTCGAAACTTTAACGCAGAGTTCGACCTTTGCGTTGATGAACTTTAAACGCCAGATCTGAACTGTGCGTTCGAAACTTTAACGCAGAGTTCGACCTTTGCGTTGATGAACTTTAAACGCCAGATCTGAACTGTGCGTTCGAAACTTTAACGCAGAGTTCGACCTTTGCGTTGATGAACTTTAAACGCCAGATCTGAACTGTGCGTTCGAAACTTTAACGCAGAGTTCGACCTTTGCGTTGATGAACTTTAAACGCCAGATCTGAACTGTGCGTTCGAAACTTTAACGCAGAGTTCGACCTTTGCGTTGATGAACTTTAAACGCCAGATCTGAACTGTGCGTTCGAAACTTTAACGCAGAGTTCGACCTTTGCGTTGATGAACTTTAAACGCCAGATCTGAACTGTGCGTTCGAAACTTTAACGCAGAGTTCGACCTTTGCGTTGATGAACTTTAAACGCCAGATCTGAACTGTGCGTTCGAAACTTTAACGCAGAGTTCGACCTTTGCGTTGATGAACTTTAAACGCCAGATCTGAACTGTGCGTTCGAAACTTTAACGCAGAGTTCGACCTTTGCGTTGATGAACTTTAAACGCCAGATCTGAACTGTGCGTTCGAAACTTTAACGCAGAGTTCGACCTTTGCGTTGATGAACTTTAAACGCCAGATCTGAACTGTGCGTTCGAAACTTTAACGCAGAGTTCGACCTTTGCGTTGATGAACTTTAAACGCCAGATCTGAACTGTGCGTTCGAAACTTTAACGCAGAGTTCGACCTTTGCGTTGATGAACTTTAAACGCCAGATCTGAACTGTGCGTTCGAAACTTTAACGCAGAGTTCGACCTTTGCGTTGATGAACTTTAAACGCCAGATCTGAACTGTGCGTTCGAAACTTTAACGCAGAGTTCGACCTTTGCGTTGATGAACTTTAAACGCCAGATCTGAACTGTGCGTTCGAAACTTTAACGCAGAGTTCGACCTTTGCGTTGATGAACTTTAAACGCCAGATCTGAACTGTGCGTTCGAAACTTTAACGCAGAGTTCGACCTTTGCGTTGATGAACTTTAAACGCCAGATCTGAACTGTGCGTTCGAAACTTTAACGCAGAGTTCGACCTTTGCGTTGATGAACTTTAAACGCCAGATCTGAACTGTGCGTTCGAAACTTTAACGCAGAGTTCGACCTTTGCGTTGATGAACTTTAAACGCCAGATCTGAACTGTGCGTTCGAAACTTTAACGCAGAGTTCGACCTTTGCGTTGATGAACTTTAAACGCCAGATCTGAACTGTGCGTTCGAAACTTTAACGCAGAGTTCGACCTTTGCGTTGATGAACTTTAAACGCCAGATCTGAACTGTGCGTTCGAAACTTTAACGCAGAGTTCGACCTTTGCGTTGATGAACTTTAAACGCCAGATCTGAACTGTGCGTTCGAAACTTTAACGCAGAGTTCGACCTTTGCGTTGATGAACTTTAAACGCCAGATCTGAACTGTGCGTTCGAAACTTTAACGCAGAGTTCGACCTTTGCGTTGATGAACTTTAAACGCCAGATCTGAACTGTGCGTTCGAAACTTTAACGCAGAGTTCGACCTTTGCGTTGATGAACTTTAAACGCCAGATCTGAACTGTGCGTTCGAAACTTTAACGCAGAGTTCGACCTTTGCGTTGATGAACTTTAAACGCCAGATCTGAACTGTGCGTTCGAAACTTTAACGCAGAGTTCGACCTTTGCGTTGATGAACTTTAAACGCCAGATCTGAACTGTGCGTTCGAAACTTTAACGCAGAGTTCGACCTTTGCGTTGATGAACTTTAAACGCCAGATCTGAACTGTGCGTTCGAAACTTTAACGCAGAGTTCGACCTTTGCGTTGATGAACTTTAAACGCCAGATCTGAACTGTGCGTTCGAAACTTTAACGCAGAGTTCGACCTTTGCGTTGATGAACTTTAAACGCCAGATCTGAACTGTGCGTTCGAAACTTTAACGCAGAGTTCGACCTTTGCGTTGATGAACTTTAAACGCCAGATCTGAACTGTGCGTTCGAAACTTTAACGCAGAGTTCGACCTTTGCGTTGATGAACTTTAAACGCCAGATCTGAACTGTGCGTTCGAAACTTTAACGCAGAGTTCGACCTTTGCGTTGATGAACTTTAAACGCCAGATCTGAACTGTGCGTTCGAAACTTTAACGCAGAGTTCGACCTTTGCGTTGATGAACTTTAAACGCCAGATCTGAACTGTGCGTTCGAAACTTTAACGCAGAGTTCGACCTTTGCGTTGATGAACTTTAAACGCCAGATCTGAACTGTGCGTTCGAAACTTTAACGCAGAGTTCGACCTTTGCGTTGATGAACTTTAAACGCCAGATCTGAACTGTGCGTTCGAAACTTTAACGCAGAGTTCGACCTTTGCGTTGATGAACTTTAAACGCCAGATCTGAACTGTGCGTTCGAAACTTTAACGCAGAGTTCGACCTTTGCGTTGATGAACTTTAAACGCCAGATCTGAACTGTGCGTTCGAAACTTTAACGCAGAGTTCGACCTTTGCGTTGATGAACTTTAAACGCCAGATCTGAACTGTGCGTTCGAAACTTTAACGCAGAGTTCGACCTTTGCGTTGATGAACTTTAAACGCCAGATCTGAACTGTGCGTTCGAAACTTTAACGCAGAGTTCGACCTTTGCGTTGATGAACTTTAAACGCCAGATCTGAACTGTGCGTTCGAAACTTTAACGCAGAGTTCGACCTTTGCGTTGATGAACTTTAAACGCCAGATCTGAACTGTGCGTTCGAAACTTTAACGCAGAGTTCGACCTTTGCGTTGATGAACTTTAAACGCCAGATCTGAACTGTGCGTTCGAAACTTTAACGCAGAGTTCGACCTTTGCGTTGATGAACTTTAAACGCCAGATCTGAACTGTGCGTTCGAAACTTTAACGCAGAGTTCGACCTTTGCGTTGATGAACTTTAAACGCCAGATCTGAACTGTGCGTTCGAAACTTTAACGCAGAGTTCGACCTTTGCGTTGATGAACTTTAAACGCCAGATCTGAACTGTGCGTTCGAAACTTTAACGCAGAGTTCGACCTTTGCGTTGATGAACTTTAAACGCCAGATCTGAACTGTGCGTTCGAAACTTTAACGCAGAGTTCGACCTTTGCGTTGATGAACTTTAAACGCCAGATCTGAACTGTGCGTTCGAAACTTTAACGCAGAGTTCGACCTTTGCGTTGATGAACTTTAAACGCCAGATCTGAACTGTGCGTTCGAAACTTTAACGCAGAGTTCGACCTTTGCGTTGATGAACTTTAAACGCCAGATCTGAACTGTGCGTTCGAAACTTTAACGCAGAGTTCGACCTTTGCGTTGATGAACTTTAAACGCCAGATCTGAACTGTGCGTTCGAAACTTTAACGCAGAGTTCGACCTTTGCGTTGATGAACTTTAAACGCCAGATCTGAACTGTGCGTTCGAAACTTTAACGCAGAGTTCGACCTTTGCGTTGATGAACTTTAAACGCCAGATCTGAACTGTGCGTTCGAAACTTTAACGCAGAGTTCGACCTTTGCGTTGATGAACTTTAAACGCCAGATCTGAACTGTGCGTTCGAAACTTTAACGCAGAGTTCGACCTTTGCGTTGATGAACTTTAAACGCCAGATCTGAACTGTGCGTTCGAAACTTTAACGCAGAGTTCGACCTTTGCGTTGATGAACTTTAAACGCCAGATCTGAACTGTGCGTTCGAAACTTTAACGCAGAGTTCGACCTTTGCGTTGATGAACTTTAAACGCCAGATCTGAACTGTGCGTTCGAAACTTTAACGCAGAGTTCGACCTTTGCGTTGATGAACTTTAAACGCCAGATCTGAACTGTGCGTTCGAAACTTTAACGCAGAGTTCGACCTTTGCGTTGATGAACTTTAAACGCCAGATCTGAACTGTGCGTTCGAAACTTTAACGCAGAGTTCGACCTTTGCGTTGATGAACTTTAAACGCCAGATCTGAACTGTGCGTTCGAAACTTTAACGCAGAGTTCGACCTTTGCGTTGATGAACTTTAAACGCCAGATCTGAACTGTGCGTTCGAAACTTTAACGCAGAGTTCGACCTTTGCGTTGATGAACTTTAAACGCCAGATCTGAACTGTGCGTTCGAAACTTTAACGCAGAGTTCGACCTTTGCGTTGATGAACTTTAAACGCCAGATCTGAACTGTGCGTTCGAAACTTTAACGCAGAGTTCGACCTTTGCGTTGATGAACTTTAAACGCCAGATCTGAACTGTGCGTTCGAAACTTTAACGCAGAGTTCGACCTTTGCGTTGATGAACTTTAAACGCCAGATCTGAACTGTGCGTTCGAAACTTTAACGCAGAGTTCGACCTTTGCGTTGATGAACTTTAAACGCCAGATCTGAACTGTGCGTTCGAAACTTTAACGCAGAGTTCGACCTTTGCGTTGATGAACTTTAAACGCCAGATCTGAACTGTGCGTTCGAAACTTTAACGCAGAGTTCGACCTTTGCGTTGATGAACTTTAAACGCCAGATCTGAACTGTGCGTTCGAAACTTTAACGCAGAGTTCGACCTTTGCGTTGATGAACTTTAAACGCCAGATCTGAACTGTGCGTTCGAAACTTTAACGCAGAGTTCGACCTTTGCGTTGATGAACTTTAAACGCCAGATCTGAACTGTGCGTTCGAAACTTTAACGCAGAGTTCGACCTTTGCGTTGATGAACTTTAAACGCCAGATCTGAACTGTGCGTTCGAAACTTTAACGCAGAGTTCGACCTTTGCGTTGATGAACTTTAAACGCCAGATCTGAACTGTGCGTTCGAAACTTTAACGCAGAGTTCGACCTTTGCGTTGATGAACTTTAAACGCCAGATCTGAACTGTGCGTTCGAAACTTTAACGCAGAGTTCGACCTTTGCGTTGATGAACTTTAAACGCCAGATCTGAACTGTGCGTTCGAAACTTTAACGCAGAGTTCGACCTTTGCGTTGATGAACTTTAAACGCCAGATCTGAACTGTGCGTTCGAAACTTTAACGCAGAGTTCGACCTTTGCGTTGATGAACTTTAAACGCCAGATCTGAACTGTGCGTTCGAAACTTTAACGCAGAGTTCGACCTTTGCGTTGATGAACTTTAAACGCCAGATCTGAACTGTGCGTTCGAAACTTTAACGCAGAGTTCGACCTTTGCGTTGATGAACTTTAAACGCCAGATCTGAACTGTGCGTTCGAAACTTTAACGCAGAGTTCGACCTTTGCGTTGATGAACTTTAAACGCCAGATCTGAACTGTGCGTTCGAAACTTTAACGCAGAGTTCGACCTTTGCGTTGATGAACTTTAAACGCCAGATCTGAACTGTGCGTTCGAAACTTTAACGCAGAGTTCGACCTTTGCGTTGATGAACTTTAAACGCCAGATCTGAACTGTGCGTTCGAAACTTTAACGCAGAGTTCGACCTTTGCGTTGATGAACTTTAAACGCCAGATCTGAACTGTGCGTTCGAAACTTTAACGCAGAGTTCGACCTTTGCGTTGATGAACTTTAAACGCCAGATCTGAACTGTGCGTTCGAAACTTTAACGCAGAGTTCGACCTTTGCGTTGATGAACTTTAAACGCCAGATCTGAACTGTGCGTTCGAAACTTTAACGCAGAGTTCGACCTTTGCGTTGATGAACTTTAAACGCCAGATCTGAACTGTGCGTTCGAAACTTTAACGCAGAGTTCGACCTTTGCGTTGATGAACTTTAAACGCCAGATCTGAACTGTGCGTTCGAAACTTTAACGCAGAGTTCGACCTTTGCGTTGATGAACTTTAAACGCCAGATCTGAACTGTGCGTTCGAAACTTTAACGCAGAGTTCGACCTTTGCGTTAATGAACTTTAAACGCCAGATCTGAACTGTGCGTTCGAAACTTTAACGCAGAGTTCGACCTTTGCGTTGATGAACTTTAAACGCCAGATCTGAACTGTGCGTTCGAAACTTTAACGCAGAGTTCGACCTTTGCGTTGATGAACTTTAAACGCCAGATCTGAACTGTGCGTTCGAAACTTTAACGCAGAGTTCGACCTTTGCGTTAATGAACTTTAAACGCCAGATCTGAACTGTGCGTTCGAAACTTTAACGCAGAGTTCGACCTTTGCGTTGATGAACTTTAAACGCCAGATCTGAACTGTGCGTTCGAAACTTTAACGCAGAGTTCGACCTTTGCGTTGATGAACTTTAAACGCCAGATCTGAACTGTGCGTTCGAAACTTTAACGCAGAGTTCGACCTTTGCGTTGATGAACTTTAAACGCCAGATCTGAACTGTGCGTTCGAAACTTTAACGCAGAGTTCGACCTTTGCGTTAATGAACTTTAAACGCCAGATCTGAACTGTGCGTTCGAAACTTTAACGCAGAGTTCGACCTTTGCGTTAATGAACTTTAAACGCCAGATCTGAACTGTGCGTTCGAAACTTTAACGCAGAGTTCGACCTTTGCGTTGATGAACTTTAAACGCCAGATCTGAACTGTGCGTTCGAAACTTTAACGCAGAGTTCGACCTTTGCGTTGATGAACTTTAAACGCCAGATCTGAACTGTGCGTTCGAAACTTTAACGCAGAGTTCGACCTTTGCGTTGATGAACTTTAAACGCCAGATCTGAACTGTGCGTTTGATAAAATTCTTTCTTATGGACTTAGCTAAAGCTCCCTTCACTTGACTGATTGAATATTTCTTTCTTTTGCAGTGCCTTACACCCGTGAACCTCTCAATCTTCGTCACCACTTCGGGCATGAGGGAGGTGTGGACTCTAATATGCAATTCAATCTGCGTCAAGAACTTCCAATATTCCAGGACACCGACAAAGATCGCGTCACTCTGATCTCAGATCCAAATACTGATGTACTCAGAGTTTTAGTTACGGACGCTAAGTTTGAGACTGGGTCTCGCAAGAAACTCACCAAGCCAGCTTTCTTATTTGGAGATCGTGTCAGTATTTCAAAAGGGATCATGCACGGCGGTCACTACAAATGGCTTAGGCAGATCGGTGATCGTCGCTTCTTCCTCCCTGACATGCACAGGATGTTTCCCATCTCCTACTACCAATGTGCTTCCGTTCCCCGTCACATGAACTGGGACTTGGTGAGAGAGCAGGATGGGGTAGCTGTTGGGGTTCTGACTCACAAGGGTGTGAATACCGCTGGATATAATCGACAAGTGTCGGCTTTGGAACCCTGCTTATTCTCACGAGGATATCCTTTGGGAGAAACAGCTAGTCCAGCTAACACTTTCATGCGACGGTTTTTGGCTGCCAAAGGAGAATTCCCGACTGCAGTATTCCGAGCTCCTGGATGGGTTCATTCCTCCAAGACAGGATGGTGGGCACGAATGATAGAATTCGTGTTGGCAGAATTAAAGGAACCATTAGCTCAATCTGGGCTTGCTTGCCCTATTAAGGCTACTAAACATGGAATAGCTCTTAGTCCATATAACTTCTTTGCCATTCTGGAGCGGTACAATCCAGAGACTTGTACGTTTTTCACACCGGAAGGAGAATTAGGGTTCGCCCTACATGAAATGTTCGATGTCTCAGGTCTTCCTTTCGGAGATTTACCATATGAAGAGTTTGTCCCTGGGTCAACTGAGCTGAAGATCTTGAAGGAGACCATCCCCGAGGTATATGACACTCTATGGGAGGTGATGTGTCATTTCCAAATCTGCGGCCAATTGACGGGGGCACGAGGACGTGGTATCAAACAGCTATCCTGGGCCGAGTATCTTTTCCAAAATTTGTCTGACAAGAATGCCGCTGTGTCTCGTCGGGAGGCGAGCACCCCTGAGACCATCCAGGCTCTGATCAATGACGCCACCGTTCACTATGTCAGCGAGGGAATAGAAGATGACTTCCCAGCACAGACTGAATTCGAGAGCTTCCATCACCAGGCAGCCACTCCCATCTCTGATATGGCATTATTAGCGGGTTTTCTCATGCTGTGGCTGAAGCGGTGTGTGGTTCCTACCAGACCAATAGATGCTGTGATGATTGAAGTAGCTTATCCGGCCGTCCTCTTAGCACATGGGAGACCCATAAATCTACTTTCCGCTATGACGTGCTGTTTACAACACGGTTTGAGGGAACTATGCCTCGAGTTTATCCAAGTGAAAGAGATAGATTCTGAAGGGACGAAAAGCTTGGTGACTCCCAATCCTCGAGTACCCTTGCCGTATACATATCTAATGGCTTGGTACGCCTCACATTGTGTACATTTGATGAGTGCCCCCTCTGCTACGGATGGAGGTTTCATCCCTTTCGTGCAGAGATTAGAAAAAGCTACTTGGATAGGCAATTACGTAGTGAAGGTCCGTCAGATTCTGTCGAGAGACCTCAGCTACGACATCTTCCGCTGCTTCCCGGATTTTGAGGGTGGAGGATATGGACAAGTCTTCCAAGATACCGCTGGTCCTAATGGTTTTACCCGTTTGGACGGGGGAGTTTTCCACTGGCTGCTAAACATTAGACCTGGTTATCTCCTCTTCAGGCAAAATGACAAATGTATAATTGAGCCCTATCAACCGTATCGTTTTGCTCGACAATTCGGATATGACCAACTATACGTTGGGAATCCGAGGAGCCAACTTTCGGTTATGGGCAACATATACGAAGGAGCTCGAGCCTGGTATTACTCCTCCGCAGGTTGTACTGGGGCTACCTTCAGATTACCCCACAAAACGCCTAATTCTCTCCTTTCCGTGGCTTTCTGCAACTGGTATCACACGGCTTCTTGAACATTCTGGCTGTAGTCTTTCAAGTAAGTCTTTCCAGACCGTGTGCCAGGGTTGTCTCCTGGGTATGCAGCCAGGGCAATCCTCTCTTCCTCTGAATCTGTGAGGGTCTTGAGGTGATCATCATTCTCAGTGATGGAGGGGCTAATCGTGTTGGAAGACTTAGCCTTGCCTCCTTTCTTCTTGGACGAGGTATTCGTCCACTGTTGGTCTCCCACTAGATCAGGGTGAACCCACATGATTTCTCCTTTTGAGGTGGTGAGGGGTATCAACCCCTTGTCTTTCTGACTGTGCAAGTCAGTATTCTTCAGACGCATTTCTCCCTTGTGGATTGGGATAACGCCATCTGCGGTCGCCACCGGAGGGAAGTCACCGAACTGGACTGCTATCATGTTGGTAGAGACAGTCTTCTGTTCGGGTTTCAGAGTAAGCACTTTAGCGTCCACCAAATTCTGGAGGATGTCCTTAAAGATGTAACATCTTCTGGTAGGATGCCCTAGGAACCTGTGATAGCGGCAGTAATTAGGGTCATCTACCTTTCCTGCCTCCTCTGGCTTCCTAATTTCAGGAAGCTGTAACTTGTTGTTCTTCCGCAGTAGCTGGAATAAAGTGTCCACATGTTCTTCCTTGAAGGAATACTGTTTGGGCACTTTTTGCTTATTGGGAGCTTTGCCTTGATTCGTGGGCGGTGGTACCCGAGAGTAGTCGGCTGCTAGGGTCTCTTTTCCCTTAGACCGCTGAGCGTTGTTCTGGTTGCGTTGCTGTTGCTGTTGCTGTTGCGGCTTGGGTTGTGCAGCTTCCTCGGCTTTCACCCGAGCTACGATCTCTTCAGCTTGTTCTCCTTGCGAAACAAGTTGTCTCCAGGAGCGACACTCTGCTACCCCCATCTGGGCAAGGAGCTGAGTCTGCAGGTTGTGCCTGCAAGTTTCAACCAGGGTTGACTGAGTCATACCTGAGGGGCATCGCAATGCCATGCTGCGGAATCTCTCCACGTAGGCCTTGATTGATTCGCCTTTCCTCTGTTTGGTAGCGAGAAGAGTCGGGACCGAAACTTCTGTATCGTCCTCGAAGAACCTGGCCAGGAAAAGCCTTTCTAAATCTACCCATTTCTGAATAGATCCAGCAGGCAGTTTCATAAACCATTCAAATGCCACTCCTTTAAGAGTGCCAATGAACAATCGCGTCAAGATGGCATCGTTCGCCACCACATCTCCAGTTTGAGATTTGAAATAGTAGATGTGTTGATTTGGCGATCCTGTGCCATCGAACGGTTGCAAGGTTGGAGCTTTAAACTTTGACGGGTATGGAGCTATATCCCATTCGGCAGGATAAGGTCTCACCACTCCTTCTTCACGGAGCTCACTTCTGTTGGCGATTGCATTGAGGCGAGCTTCTAGTTCATCCATTTTAGTGGATTGAGGATGCAGTTCTTTTTCCACCTCCTTTTCACCCTCAGAAGAGGATCCCAAGTTGAGAGTCTCACGATCCGAATGCTCGGTCGCTTTCTGCTTCCCTTTTGAGGTTGTCCTCCGGGAAGATTCGGGTTTGTGGCCTTTTTCAGCAATAAGTTGGGCCATCATGTCCTTCAATTGGAGAAGTGTCTCCTGTTGCGCCTGGAGCATGACCTGGTGTTCGTTCACTCTCTTGGCTATGTCCTCAGGATTTCCCGCCATGTAAGCAGATACTTCTTGTGGTCCGACCGAGCTCGAAGATTGAGATTCGGCTATTGCCGAATGCTCATCACTTGTTGTAATTCCTTTGGCCAACTTTTGATAGTTAACCGGGCGAATAGCTCCTGTCTGAGTCCGAGTATGCCTATAGACTCCCTCAAATTCATCACAAATTTCCCGAACAGTCGGGGAATGACTTGTTTGTGACTCATCAGAATCAGGATGTGAGGATTTGCCTCTGCCGACCATGTTGATGGTGACCTCAGGATATTCAATTTCAGAGGTCTTCTTCTTGTGGCGACGCTGTCGTTTAGCAGGTCTAGCGACATTCGTCAACCTATTAAACACCGATTGCCTAGGCGTCGATGAGCAACAACTGCATTCGGAGAGGACAGCAGAAATGAGCCGTTCACACTGGCATGAATGAGCCACTTGCTGTGTTGGCTTTCCTCTTGACAGCAATTCACGCAGGTCGGAGACCTGAGAAAGATCTCGTGAAGGTGGAGATGGAACCCCCTGCCCTTGGATGGGTTGAACATGAATCTCAAATCCATGTTGTCCCTTTTGAACCTGACGGACCGTGTCATGCTCTTGATAAGAAACACGAGAGTCGCGTTTAGGTTTATAAACACGAGGCTGAGGCCTGTGTTTGATTGATGGACTAGATCCTTGTGGATCTTGTCCTGATTGAACGCACACTTGTGGTGTGCGTTTTGATGTTGAAACAGACCCCTGAGGGTCGTTCTTTGTTTGAACGCACACTTGTGGTGTGCGTTTAGATGAAGAAACAGATCCCTGAGGGTCGTTCTTTGCTGGAACGCACACTTGTGATGTGCGTTTGGTTGATAACCCAGACCCCTGAGAGTCGGGTTTTGATTGAACGCACACTTGTGGCGTGCGTTTGTTTGATGACCCAGACCCCTGAGGGTCGGGTTTTGATTGAACGCACACTTGTGGCGTGCGTTTGTTTGATGACCCAGACCCCTGAGGGTCGGGTTTTGATTGAACGCACACTTGTGGCGTGCGTTTGTTTGATGACCCAGACCCCTGAGGGTCGGGTTTTGATTGAACGCACACTTGTGGCGTGCGTTTGTTTGATGACCCAGACCCCTGAGGGTCGGGTTTTGATTGAACGCACACTTGTGGCGTGCGTTTGTTTGATGACCCAGACCCCTGAGGGTCGGGTTTTGATTGAACGCACACTTGTGGTGTGCGTTTGGTTGTTTGAACAGACCCTTGAGGGTCTTGTTTTGACTGAACGCACGGTTGTGGCGTGCGTTTGAATGATTGAACGTGCCTTTGGAGGTCACGTTTTGGGACGCACTTTTGAGGTGTGCGTCTATGTTGAACAACGCGCCACTGAGGGTCGCGTTTGAGTTGAATAACCCGAGGCTCATAGTCGGGTTCATTGCCACGAAGTGTGCGTTCTGGAGCAGAAACGCACAGTTCGGGCACAAGCTCAGAAACGCAGTCTTTGCGTTGTGCAGTAGCTTGGCTGTTCCGCAAGTATGCTCGCCGTAAGGATCTTCTCCTTCGTCGAGCAGCATTTTTCTTAGCCTGTTTCAAGGCCTTGGCCGCGGCATCGTCGGCGTTGGTTGGGCTTTCCTCCGACATAGGTCTTTTTTGACCTATTATTTGCCGTAGTGATACGGGGGAGGAATCTTCAACTCGCAGAGCGAGTTTAAGGTCTTGGCCAAAGGAGAGGGCTTTCTTTGGCATCTCAGCAGTAGTGTTGACCTCCGTAGAGGTCCTGTGGGTATCACGCCTAGCTTTTGGGCTAAGGGACCCAGAGGAGAGGACCTCCTCATACTTGGCTTGGTCGAACTCTACGACGAGAGTTTCGACGGTGGTTCCTGTAAGGTGAACGTCGGATTGCGCCACCACTTCCTCGTCAGAGAAGCTAGTCCCCAGCGGAGTCGCCATCTTTTGTTTGTTGGAAATTTGATGTAAAAAGACAAAGAAAGAAAATTTGACTTGTATTCTCTCAAAATCGATTACAATTTGGATTCCGATTACAAAAGAGAGGAGAATGAATTTGATTCTCCCCTTTGTTTAAAACTGGGTTCTTCTTGGTAGCGGTGGAGTGCCTCCTTCGATTGATCGCGTCGAACTTGCTCTCCGTTGACGATCCGACCGTCCTTCTTCACTGGAACAATTGAAGTGCTTGATGACTTCGGTTTAGAACTCTTAACGAGTGTAAAGAACTCTGAACGAGTTAAGAACTCTGATAAGAGTTGTTGAAAACCGAATGTCTGGTTTGATGTGATTAACTTGCGTTGCAAGCTAATTAAGAACTCTTAACGAGTTTAAGAACTCAGAATGAGTTAAAACTCTGTAACAGAGTTGTTGGAACCGAAAATTCGGTTAATTGCCAAGTGGATGATACCTTTGATGAAAGGATCCTTCGGGATTTGATTAACTGATCGTTGATCAGTTCCTTGATCTCCCGAAGATCTCTTCCTTCCGATTACTCAACTGCCGAGATTTGTTGACCTTGGGTGGTTTTGATACCAGCTCCCCTCAACTCTTTGCGGTTTTGATCTCAGAAACCGATTGATCAACCTATCAACCCGCCAACCCCTTACTCAGTTGAGTAAGTTGGTTATTTATAGGGTGATGTGGAGTGCAACCAACCCCTATTTCCGCTCCTTTGTGGGCGAGAATCCCTCAGAACGTGGGATAACGGTTTTGAGGCCGTTCGACTTGCGTTTGAACAAGTCAAAACGCCTCAGTTGGCGTTATGGGCTTTAACTCTGCGTCCAAGGCTTGAGATGCAGAGTTAAATCTCTGTTAGAGATTTGAGACGCACAGGCCGTGTGCGTTGAAGCTCAACTCTGCGTCCAGAGTTTGGGACACGTAGTTGAACCTATTGAAGAACGCACGTTATGTGTGCGTTTGGTGCTTGAACTCTGCGTTGCAGAGTTAGACATTCGCTGGAGAACGCACAAGTTGTGTGCGTTTCGAATTTGAGAAACGCAGAATTAAACTTCTACGTTTGATAGAGGTTGTTGACTTGTAACATCGTCTGCCATGACATTGCAAAGGCCATTGTTTATTGGTCTTTGCCTGTTATAAGATATGAGAGTCGTCAGATTGTAACTCTCACCAACGATCGTGAAGGCCACTGAATAGGGTTTTCATCAGCTGTCGGAAGCGTCGTCAAATTGTAACTCTTCTCGATCTGTGTGAAAAGTCTCCTATTTGCCCTTTCCGACTGTCGACCCGAAAGCTATTTGATTGTAGCTTTCGTTGTGAGAGCTTGACGGGAATCAACATCCATAGTGTTTTGAAGATGGATATTTGCCCACAGCTCTCTACCAAGCGACTCACCAACTAAGTCCAACCTTTTATTTCTGAAATCATTACACTGCTCATCAGCATCTCTAATAGTTGCTAATATAATATTAGTCATGCTGTTGTCGCAGCCATCAAGATCAATCATCTCAGAGATGAGGCCTTGTTTATAGCGGTTGCAGAGTTGCGGATGCAGTGATTAGAAAGTCGTCTGATTGTAACTCCCATTATCAGGGCTTGATAGGGATTAGCTATCCATTGTGATTTTTAGACAGCCTACACTAACTCCGAGGAGGAAACCACCGTCCTCACCATAAGAGAAGGGAAGGAATTCGCAAAAGAATACCCTACGAGGGTGGAAACCTGGCAGGACCTCCCACGAGGCCGGCGGTAGTAGTTCCTCTAGATCTAGACAGGCCGAGCTCAAGCAGTCAGCCTTTCCGATTCAACGTGCTCGCGTAACTGAAGAGTAACCCCGTACGAATTACCATGTACGACCTCCTGCGGCTATCCAGGCCTACCCGGGAAGCCCTACAAGAGGCATTGGCCGACTCGGAGGCCTTCTCCACCCACTTCTTAAGGGAAGAAGACACGGAGCGGGAATGTGCGATGTGTTGCCAAACCACCGAGAGGCGGGTCCTTTGCATCACTTTCACTCCTGAGGACATGCTCATCAAAAGCACGTCTCATGATCGATCACTGTACTTCACAGGGTACATCGGTTCGTCGAAAGTGGATCGAATTCAAGTCGACCTGGGGTCTGCACTAAGCATCGTACCCCTGAAATTGATCAAACACCTGGGGATACCCCCGAAACGTCTAAACACGACTACCACGACTATCTTTGGCTTTAATGCCACTGGGACTCGGCCGCTCGGCAAGATCCGTCTGAAGTGTCGAATAGGCGACATGAAGACAGAGGTGAACTGCTACGTCATCGACGCCGAGCCATCCTACAACGTGCTCTTAGGACGTTCGTGGATCCACAGCAACCGGATAGTCCCGTCCACATTACACCAATGCCTGAAGTATGTGGATGATTACGAGCGAGTGAAAACAGTGGTGGCTGACAAGCAACCCTTCAAGGGCGTTGAGAACTACTTCACGGACTCTCTACTATACCAGGACCCCGACGAGCCCCCGATCGAGGAGCTTGAGAGCGGCAACGAAGCAGATAGCGAGCCCGAGTACGGTGACAGCCTGGTCCTGAACGATTTCGAATCAATTGTAATCGGCTGCGAAAGTCATAATGTAACCAACGCTGTTCAGGCGAAGGAGATTATCGTGAATGAGAAGTTCAATTTTGCATATTTGTCATCTTGCTCAACGTCCGAGGATGATGCATCTAACGAACTAATATCGAAGCTCTATAACGACCATTCCATGTACTTTCCTGTATGCTCGTCGTATGTCACGAAGGCACAGCCGATCAAGTCTTCACAAGCTGTACTTGTCGTACCGACCCAGGATAACTATCAGAAGGATATTTTTTTCGAACGAATCGATCACCCCTTACGCACGTTGTGGGACGAGTCTGTGTTGGACCTAAGAGGGCGGGGGGGGGGGTGAATTAGGGTCAAAGAAGCTCTAATTTATGCAATAAAAAAATTAAGACAAGCAAACCACAAATATTCTAATGCGATCAAGTAAATGAGACTTAGAGTTAGGATCGTTATCCTTTGACCGCGATGGTGTTAACGAGGTTCGGGTCGTCGCGCGACCTAACGTCCGCGGTCCCTACTCTGCCGAGGAGAAATCCACTACACACAGCCGTTTGGAAGCCGTGAACTTCGTTCTAGCACAGCGAGTCCCCTCACGATCTCTCACTACACAACAGTTGATCTCAACCAGATCACACTCCCTGCACAGTAGATCTACACAAGATCACACTCACAACTGTAGTAAGAGAATGATGCAAGACTGCTCTCTTTACAAGCCCCTATGGCAAAAGAGAAAGAATACACTGAAAGCTGGGAAGTGAAACACACAGACACGAGACGAAACAGCGTTTTGAAAATTTTTCTCAAGTAAGAACAGCGTCTCTCTGGTTTTGCAAAAGTTAAGGGTTGAAATGAAGGTGTAAGGGGTATGGGGTTAAATAGGAGAAACGCAATCATTTTAAAATCACAACGCCAATGTTCTCAAAGAGGAAATAAGTCTTTATCAGACTGTGCCACAGACTGTGCTAAAACATAGTGGAGAGGATAGCCAAGGAACCCAGGCAACCGACCGTATGAAAAAGCGTCATCGAGTTGACCGAAGAGATTTTCGGTTGACCGACAAAACATTCAGTCGACCGAAAGAAGGAATTCGGTCAACCGAGGCAAAAATGCGCGTCGACGCGAGCAGGTCTGAAAACAAGAGAACCGAACAGTAGACTTCATCGGATCGACCGGTGGCGGTCGGCCGATAGAAAAATCGAGTTTTCGGTCGGACCGTACGGGCGTCGACGACAAAACTCTCTGGTAGCCCAGTGGACGGAATGATCTTAATGGCGGTCAAACCGGTGGTGCGGAATCGGACCGGCATTCTGACTGACCTCCAGAATAGTATTTTGAATCAAACAGAAATATTAATTTAGAAATATTTCCAAAATATTCATTTGACCTCTGAAAATTCTGAAACTTTGTAAAATGTTTTTAATACTAAAAACAAACTGCTTGGAAAAAGAATTTTGCAGATAGGTACTCAAACTTGTGAAAAATAGTATTTTGTGAAAAACGCTTAAAAGCACAAGTCTAAAAACGTGTGTGTGATTCCCAATAGCTTCAAGTAAACTCAGTAACTCTTTGCCTACATTCTAGCACTAGAGAGAAAAACAAAAGAAAGCTAATATCCTCATATAGAGAGCAATATACTTGAGCTTTGATATAGCTTGAATCGGATGAAGCTTTTGATTGAATTTGTCGTTCTTGAAATAACGTTGCTTCATCTCTTGGCCTCCTCCTCCTTTGGATATCTTCGTTGTAGCATATATTCCATCCATCCTCCATTAATGGCACTAACGAGCTTAATAAAGGAATTTGCTACATTTACACTCAATAAGCCATTAGTACCGATAATGGTGGTTGTAAGAACATCATCAAAATATAAGGGCTAACAATCTCCCCCTTTTTGATGATGACAACCAACCATTATATAAGAGCAAAAATAAAAAGCTTATAGATAGGTGCTCCCCCTATCTATGAGCTCCCCCCTAAGTATATGTAACAAATGAGGAGATTTCTCTCCCCCTTTGTCACCATCAAAAAATGGGGTAAAGAGAAATGCAAAATGCAACGAAACAAGCAAGCAATGTAGAACTATCACATATTGCATAAGCCCAAGCCATTTCTTATGCGACAAAAATCATCCTCTCCAAGAGGCTTAGTAAAAATATCCGCTAATTGAGATTTTGTGTCAACAAAGACTAGGGATACATCTTGTCTCTCTACATGATCGCGTAAGAAATGATGGTGTACATCAATATGCTTGGTTCTAGAATGCAAAACCGAATTTTTGAAAATATTTATAGCACTTGTGTTATCACAAAAAAAATTTATTTTGAAAATTCAAATCATAGTCAACTAAACTTTGTTTCATCCATAAAACTTGAGCACAACATAAGCCGGCGGCAATGTATTCCGCTTCCGTAGTGGACAATGCAACACAATTTTGTTTCTTGGAAGCCCAAGAAACAAGGGAATTTCCTAAGAATTGGCATGTTCCACTAGTACTCTTGCGATCTACCTTACATCCGGCAAAGTCGGCATCACAAAATCCATATAAATCAAAAGTGGTACTTTTTGGATAAAACAAACCAAGGTTAAAAGTTCCATTAACATATTTAATGATCCTTTTAACCGCAATTAAATGAGATGCTTTTGGAGAAGCTTGAAATCGTGCACATGCACATACACTAAACATGATGTCGGGTCTACTAGCGGTGAGATAAAGAAGACTACCTATCATACCTCGGTATAGTTTTTGGTCCACATCTTCACCACTCTCATCCGCATCAAGCTTAACACTAGTACTCATGGGAGTAGGCGCATGCTTAGAATTTTCCAAATTGAATTTCTTAACCAATTCCTTCGCATACTTGCTTTGTGACATGAAGATCCCATCCTTAGTTTACTTGACTTGGAGCCCGAGAAAGAATGTAAGCTCTCCCATCATACTCATCTCAAAGTGATCCTGCATAAATTTAGAAAATTTCTTGCACAAGGATTCATTAGTAGCACCAAAAATGATGTCATCCACATATATTTGAACTAAAATGAAATCATTTTTCCTTTTTCTCACAAAAAGTGTGTTATCAATTGTTCCTTTTGAAAAACTATTTTCAACAAGAAAACTAGAGAGGCGAGCATACCAAGCTCTAGGAGCTTGTTTCAACCCATATAAAGCTTTTTGTACCCGGTAAACATGATTAGGGAAAACATGATCTTTAAAACCGGGGGATTACTCAACATACACTTCCTCTTCTATAAAACCATTTAAGAAGGCACTTTTAACATCCATTTGAAATAGTTTGAAATTTTTAAAGCTAGCAAATGCCAAAAACCTCCTAATAGATTCCAACCTTGCAACCGGTGCAAAGGTTTCATCATAGTCTATGCCCTCCTCTTGATTGTATCCTTGGGCAACCAAACGAGCTTTATTCCTAGTAACAATGCCATGTTCATCAAGTTTGTTTCTAAAAACCCATTTAGTACCAATAACACTAGCATTGTTAGGTCTAGGAACTAACTTCCAAACTTCATTTCTTTGAAAATTGTTTAATTCTTCATGCATAGCCAAAACCCAAAATTCATCATTTAAAGCATCATTAATCTTTTTAGGTTCTAGTTGAGATAGAAATGCAACATTACCACATTCACTCAAGGCTTTTGAGCGAGTTATAACTCCTTTTGAAGGGCTCCCAATGATTTGTTCCTTTGGATGATTTGATGTGAATTTCCAAGCTTTAGGTGGTTCAACTTGATCTTGAGCGTTTGTGCTATCCACATCCTTTTGAACTTCTATAGAGGGAGTGTCATTGATTTGCAACAAGTCCAATCCTCCCTCAATATCATCATCATCATCTTTCCTAGGCAACACAACTTGAGAGCCAACATTAGTCTCATCAAAAGTAACGTTTATAGACTCTTCAACAACGAGGCTTCGTTTATTGAAGACCCTATAAGCCTTACTTCGAGGTGCATAACCCAAGAAAATACCAACATCAATTTTGGAATCAAATTTATCATGGTGATCTTTTGTATTTAAAATAAAGCATTTGCAACCAAAGACACGAAAATAACCAATGAAAGGAGTTTTTCCATAATAAAGTTCATAAGGAGTTTTCTTAAGCTTTGGTCTAATCAAAACACGATTAAAAACATGGAAAGCCGTATTGACGGCTTCCGCCCAAAAATATTTTGGCAAATCAAAAGAATTAAGCATAGTGCGTGCCATCTCTTGTATGGTGCGATTTTTCCGTTCAACAACACTATTTTGTTGTGGTGTTCTAGGAGCGGAAAACATATGAGTTATACCATGATGAGCACAAAAATCATAGAAAAATTCATTTTGAAATTCACCACCATGATCACTTCTTATTTTAACAACTTTCAAATCTTTTTCATTTTCAATTCTTTTGACATGATTAACAAATTCTTCAAAACAATCATTTTTCTTTGAAAGAAATATTGTCCATGTAAAACGAGAAAAATCATCGATAATCACAAATACATAGTGTTTGCCTCCAAGAGAGGTAACACGCATAGGACCAAACAAATCAAGATGAAGTAATTGCAAAGGTTTAGAAGTCGATACCTCATTGATGGATTTGAAAGAAGATTTTGTTTGTTTACCTTTGGCACAATCCTCACATATGGTATCTTTGATGAAGTGCAAGCTAGGTAATCCTTTTACAAGATTTCTCTTAGACAATTTTGATATTAACTCCATATTTGCATGTCCAAGTCTCTTGTGCCAAATCCAAGGATATTTATCAATTGCCGCAAGACACTTCACATCTTGATTCACTAATTCATTCATCTTAAAAATGTATACATTAGATTTGCGATTAGCAATAAAAACAATTTTCTCATTCATACTAATGATGCATTTATCCGGTTTAAATGAAATATCAAAACCTTTATCACTCAATTGGCTAATGCTAAGAAGATTATGATTCAAACCATTTACCAAATAAACATCTTCTATAACGGGTGAGGGTTTCTTACCAATAGAACCAATACCAATGATTTTACCTTTCTCACCACCACCGAAGGAGACACTACCTCCTTCAATCCTTGATAGGGTTGCAAATAACTCTTTGTTGCCCGTCATATGATGTGAGCAACCACTATCAAGGTACCACATCTCCTTACGTCGTTGTCGTGATGTTCCCTACAAAAGATGAAGATGAAGATGTAGTAGCTTTTGGTACCCAAGTCTTGGGTCCTTGGTGGTTAGTAGTTTTGGTACCTTTGGGTACCCATATCATTTCATAAAAATCATGGTTGTCTTTAATCCTACAATGAGTAGAAATGTGTCCATGTTTCATGCAATATGTGCACACAAAATTTCTTTTGTATGTATGGGTGTGAGAACCATGAAACCTATTTCTACCATGGTGATTATAGTTGGCATAAGCATGAGTGGGTCTAGTCCAACCACTCTCAATTTCTAGTCTTTCAATTTTTGATCTTAATTGCTTATTCTCAAAATCGAGATCTCCTAGCAATTCATCTTTTAGTGCAAGAGAGGTTGTTAATTGTTCTAGCTTAATATCACAAGAAGCATGCAACTTTTTAAAAGAAGAGTATTCTTTAGACATTCTTTTAAATTCAAAGTTCAATTCTTCTAAAGCCGTAGCTATGTCACATTGCATGTAAAAAGATTCACTTTCGGTCTCAGATATTACCTCATGTTCATTTACCATGAAACAAATGTTGGGGTCATGAAGAGCAAGTTTGGCTCCTTCTTCATCACTATCCGAGTCACTTGGTTCGGATTCTTCCCATCCGGCATACATAGCCTTCTTCTTCTTATACTTCATGTACTTTTCCTCGAGCTTGGGGCAATCCTTAGCGATGTGACCCGGTTCATTGCACTCAAAACATTTACCTACACGAGAGGAAAACTTGTTGTTAGATCGGGGGTTAAATTTCTTGTTCTCTAAAAAAATAAACTTCACTATCCGATGACGAAGAGGAGTTATCACTAGCTCCTTTGAGAGCTATGGTCTTCAACTTTGGTGATGGCTCCTCAACTTCCCGTGATGGCACTTCCTCCTTCTCCTTCCCCTTGAGCTTCTTCTCATGAACCTTGAGCTTTCCGATGAGGCTATCGAGAGCTAGAGTAGTAAGGTCATGAGCTTCCTCAATGACCGTAGCTTTGGGCTCCCATGCCGGAGTCAAAGAGCAAAGTATCTTGTAGTTTATCTCTTGAATAGACAAGTGCTTATCAAGACCATGTAATTCATTGATGATATTAGTAAAACGGGAAAACATAGCATTAATGGATTCATTAGGAAGCATTTTAAATAGCTCATAATCATGCATAAGCCCACTAATCTTAGATTCCTTAACTTGGGGGGTTCCTTCATGTGTGATACATAATTTTACCCAAATTTCGTATGCGGTTGCACACGTGGAAACTCTATTGTATTCATTGGGGGAAAGACCACAAATTAAGGCGTTCATGGCCTTAGCATTGAGATTGGCTTGGTGCCTTTCTCCATCGGTCATGTTCCCGACTTTGGACTTCTCTACATATTTCTTTTCTATGAGCTCTAGGATGTTAAGATCAATGCAACGAAGGTAAATTCTCATCCTAGCCTTCCAATAAGCAAAATTACTCCCGGTGAAGAGTGGTGGTCTAGTGGTAGATTGTCCCTCTAACATATGCATATTCAAAGAGGCCTCCATTAGATCTTTTCTCTAAGGCGGTTAAACCAAAAATTAATATAGAGACCAAGCTCTGATACCAATTGTTGCAAACCATAATATTCTAATGCAATCAAAGTAAATGAGATAGGGTTAGGAATCGTTATCCTTTGACGCGCGATGTGTTAACGAGGTTCGGTCCGCTGACCTACGTCCCCGCTCCCCACTCTCGAGGAGAAATCCACTACACACCCGGTTTGGAAGCCGAAACTTCGTCTACACTCAACAGATCACACTCCCTCACAGTAGATCTACACAAGATCACACTCACAAAGTAGTAGAAATGATGCAAGACTCTCTCTTTACAAAGCCCCTATGGCAAAGAGAAAGAATACACTGAAGCTGGGAAGTGAACACACACAAAACACAGAGAAACAGGTTTTGAAAATTTTTCTCAGGAAGAATAGCATCTCTCTGGTTTTGCAAAAGTTAGGGCTGAAATGAAGGTGAAGGGGTATGGGTTTAAATAGGAGAAACCAATCATTTTAAAATCACAACCCAATGTTCTCAAAGAGGAAATAATCTTTTATCAGACTGTGCCACAGACTGTGCTAAACATAGTGGAGAGATAGCACAGGAACCCAGGCAACCGACCGTTGAAAAAGCTCTCGGTTGACCGAAGAGATTTTCGGTCGACCGACAGAACGTTCAGTCGACCGAAAGAAGGAATTCGGTCGACCGACGGAAAATCCGGTCGACCGCGAGCAGGTCTGAAAACAAAGAAACAAACAGAGACTTCATCGGTCGACCGGTGCGGTCGACCGATAGAATAATCGAGTTTTCGGTTGACCGCACCGGTCGACCGACAAACTCTCTGTAGCCCAGTGATGAATGATCTTAAGTGCGGTCGACCGGTGTGGTCGACCGCATTCTGATACATTCCAGAACAGTATTTTGACTCAAACAGAAATATTTAGAAAATATTTATTTGACCTCTGAAAATTATGAAACTTTGTAAAATGTTTTTAATACTAAAAACAAACTGTTTGAAAAAAGAATTTTGCAGATAGGTCCTCATACTTGTGAAAAATAGTATTTTGTGAAAAACGCTTAAAAGCATAAGTATGAAAACGTGTGTGTGAGTCCCAATAGCTTCAAGTGAAATCAATAACTCTTTGCCTACATTCTAATACTAGAGAGAGAATAAAAAACTAGCTAATATCCTCACATAGAATACAATTCTTGAGTCTTGATATAGCTTGAGTTTGGATGAAGCTTTTATATGAATTTGTTATTCTTGAAATAACATTGCTTCATCACTATGCCTCCTCCTCCTTTGGATATCATTGTTGTAGCGTATATTCCATCCAATCCTCCATGAATGGCACTAATAAGCTTGATAACTGAATTTACTATATTTGCACTCAATAAGCCATTAGTACCGTTAATGGTGGTTGTAAAACATCATCAAAATATAAGGGCTAACAGTGTGAAGATGAAGACCCCGCACCTTAGTTTTCGCAGTACAGTCAAATCGCGAAGCGCATGATGAGCAACATGGGGTACGATCTCACTTACCCAGAGGGCCTAAATTACGGCCGAGGGCGCAAGACAGTCATCCGACCCGCTTACGTACCTAAAGACAAACTCTCAAATTACTTCAACAAGACTCAGAGAGGTTTAGGCTACTCCTCTTCCTCATCGGACTTGTTCTGTTATTTCAACGAGGACTCCGACTATGCGCGTTCGGGGGATCGATCGTCGAAGAACTCAGCATAGGACTCAGACGTCAGCACAGGGGACTTGTTCGACAACCTTACGGTCAACATTGTTTGAGTCAAAAGTCGGTTCTGTTGAGGAATTCATTATAACTTTGTTTGATTACAACAAATTCGAAAGAATAATCTTTTTATAAGACTTTTTCTACACAACAAAGCAAAAATTACAACTTTTGAGAAACAAACACAAAAATCGTCTATCGATTTTTGTTTTCATGGGACTTTTCCTGTGCCGGGAACGCTTTGGTTCGTGGACCGCCGAATCACAGATCGTGAAGGGAGGTTTACTGGTTCTCTGCTTCGTTTATCGGAAGGCGAGAAATTGAAAGCGATATCTTGTCGAAGTAAGATAGTCCGTGTGTCTCTTAATGCAGTTCAAAGCTAATTTCAGCGTTGCAAGAAAACTCAATCTGCTCTCTCTCTATTCTGGAATGGCTGTAAAATGCCTGCTAGTCCGTCAGAAGTGACCCTAAGGGGGGTATTTATAGCGCGCTCTGGGGTCGTGTAACTGTAAACTCAGGGGCAATCGACGAAGTTCGACGGCGAGACAATTGACGTGTTACTGTCTCGCTGGCGAGACAGTGTTGCTGTTGCCTGACGAGACAGTAAATTTTGCTGCTCCGGCCTAGCGAGACAGTAAATACTGTCTCGGAAAATGACAGTTTCTCGCTGTAACCGTTTCCCACGTTTCAACTCCGTTATTTTGGCAGTTTAATTCACGTGAATTTTCGCCGATGATGTTTTCCACGTCCCTTGGCAGTTAATGGACAACTGGTAGGGCAGTTAAAGTGGTTTTTGACCATTTCAAAGCTGTCTCGCTGGCGAGGACAGCAAACACTGTCTCGGCTGGCGAACAAGTAAGGTCTGTCTCGCTTGGAGAGACAGCAAGGTCTGTCTGCATGCGACGAGACAGCAAATACTTGTCTCGTCGGTGAGACAGGCAAAGCTGTCTCGGCTGGCGAGACAACAAGCTGTTCGCTTGGGAGACCAGTCTGCATACTTGTTTTGACTTTTCCAAACAGTATGAAATCCGTTTCTTGTGAATTTTTTTGAGTTATCTTCTCTAGTTTGGGATATCTATTGCATTTTTTGACGCTAGCAATACCCCCTCCATGGTTTCCATACTCTTCTTGTTATAGAGGAGGCATGGGATACTTTGGATAAGATAGATTTTACTTACAATCCCTTCAATGCTTGGCTGAGTAGATCGTGTGAAGGACTTTGTAAGCTGGTTCAAGCTTGATCTCTTCTGTTTTTAGGTCATTCAGTTCTTCGCGAATATAATGGTTCTCCCCGGGCGTGGTTTTACTCGCTTGACCGGTTGTCGAGATCTTGGATTGAAGTTGGTATTTGTTCTTGTGGTTCAGTTTATCAAATGAAATTGATATGCGCATTGAGGTTCATCAGGCTTTATCGCTTAAGAATTTCCAATTAATATTCTCCAAGAAATTCCTGTTGAGTCGGGTAGGAATACAATTTAGACTCGTGTACCCATTGGAGATATTCTGCTGGGCATCGTATTTGGCTTTTTGGACTAAGAGAATGTCTGCCGTCTCATGCTGTGAGACAGTGTTTATTGTCTCATGTGGGACAGTGTTTGCCGTCTCGCGGCGCGAGAAGCTCTGCCAGTATTTGGCGGTCTCGCACCGGCGAGACCGTATTTGCTGTCTCGTCGGCGAGACACGCATTTGCTGTCTCGGCTCGCGAGAGCAGCATTTGCTGTCTCGCGTCGCGCGGAACAGCATTTACTGTTCGCTCAAGGTGGTATAAAACCGGCGGACTTAGGGTTTTTTAGGGCTTTTTCACGTCGATTTTCTGGGATCGATTTTGAGGCGATTTCTGGGCGATTTTTCGGATCAGTTTTCGCTCTATTTCTTCCTGCACTCTTCTGCTTTGTTGCGACTTGGGTGTGCTCTTGTTTGGGCAGATTGCAACTCGGGATTTGCAAAGTGCTGTTCAACCCCCCTTTTCTCCAAAAATCTTGATTTTTTCAACTGTGACTATGGCTCATTATTTCGGCCATATTTGATGATATTTTGGGTTGATGTTCTTGCTTAAAAATCCTGACTTTTCTTTCGTTAGGTTTCCTTGTAGATCGTTTACTCGTGCATGTCGCCGCGTAGAGGCTCTGAGGAGACCCGAAGCGCCGCCGACTGTTCAGAGCCCGGAGGACGGCCTGGCCCATGCTGCGCCGCATCAGCGTGGAGGTATATTTCTTTCAACTTTTTTCACGGATTTATACTTGTATTTCGTCAGTTGCGCATATATATGTAGCCTTGTCTTTAGCTTGCAGATCCTCGTTTGTATCTTTGAGATAACCTGCGAGAAGAGCCGCGGTATCCCTCCCTTTTTTTGAGGGGCTGCGACGGCTTAAAAGTGTTTGTTTTGTTTGACAAAACGCACTTCATAATCCAGGGGCGGATTTCATATCAATCCGCCATTGTATTGAAGGTTTGTGGTATGCGATTTTAATAATGCCAACGCATATGCCTCCTTTATACATGTGGGGGATTAGAAATCGTCACATACTGTTACTGGGATAACGACTATTCTTATGGAGTAAGATATACGCGGCTTTCTCTAAAATTTAGGACTATACTTACACGGCATTTGTGTGTATGTTTCTTTTAATCAGTCCGATTTCCTTCTCGGCATCCTTTAAATGCTGATGCGGTTAGCGGGTCGGAGTAGCGGACCCATTCTTATTATGAGGGAATTCGTTAATTGCATCATCTGCCCCAGTTTTAAATCTGATTATAGCGGAAGTGATAGAGAATTAAATCCAAGCGGGTAGTTGTCGTGTTCTACGACGATTAATCCACAGATGACCTCGTGATTTCGGAGGCAAGAACTCGCATCAATGTATAAGGCAGCCGTATTTCTTTGTTGTGTGAATGTTAGACCCTGAGAGGGGGGGTG
>NW_017973235.1:22281-26861 GCF_001876935.1 Asparagus officinalis | reverse complement strand
GACACCCCTGAGGGCGGGTAAACATCTCGCCCAACTCTGGTCGCGCCTTTGTTATTTACCGACGAACGTAATGTGCGTTCTTCCGACTAGACATCGACTGCATCCCAACTTCTGAACTCGCAGAGTTGATCCTCTCGCACCAAGTGACCTGTGCGTTCCAATTTCCCAGAACGCATGCGGCCTGTGCGTTTCAGAAATCTCTACAATAGAGATTTAACTCGGCGTCCTAGTCCTTGGACGGCAGAGTTAAACCATGTGGCCTGTGCGTTTCGACCTCCTAGCGAACGCCTAATCTGGCGTCTCATCTTTAAGACGCAGAGTTTAGGTCCAAACGCAAGAGAACCTTGACGTTTCAACTCCGCAGCACGTGCCTAAACTCTGCGTCTCAATCAATAAGACGCGGAGTTAAGGCCCAGAACGCTGTTTTTCAGCGTTTGACTCGTTCAAACACTAAACAGTACTTGTTTCAAAAGCCCGTCTTCCCACGATGTAGGAAGCTGATTTGAAGAGGGGGCAGTTAGCACCCCACTCAGCCCATTAAGGAGATATTTTAAGGGCGGTTATACCCTTAATCCTATAATACCTCAAAAACTCAACGAGTTCGGGCTGGGATTTGGCTTGGGAGAGAAGGCTTCTTGGGCTTTTTGCTTTCGGGCTTGAATTGTTGGAGTTTTGAAGACTCAGGCCCAGGACTTCTTCCTTGGTTATTAAACGCGAACTTTCGTTCAAATGCAACTCTTTTCAAGAGTTAAAACTCAGAGTTACAACTCGATGCAGGGAGTTCAACCACTTGCTCTCATTCTTCTAAACTCGTCAGAGTTATCACCTCGTCAGCGTTCAAAAACTTGCTCTGGCAGTTTTCTCCAAAACCTCGTTCAGAGTTATCAACTCGTAAGAGTTATTTTCAACAACTTGCCACGGCAGTTCTCCACAGCGTCAAATCGTGAGGAGAAGACATCGTTCGCAGTGAATCAATGACGTTCAGATCGTCACGAGAAGCAAACTCGACGCGAGCATTCGGGGAGCATCTCATCGCCACCAGGTGAAGAACCCAGAATTAAACAAAGGGGAGAACAAATTCATTCTCGCTCTCTTTTGTAATCGAATCCAAATTGTAATCGATTTTGAGAGGAATACAAGTCAATTTTTCTTTCATTGTCTTTTTACTTCAAATTTCCAACAAACATGATATTCATCAAAAGTATTTTAATTTTTTATCAGATCATTTATCTCTCTTTACTGTTTATTGTCATGGCAATCTAATATTTATCTATTTACGACAAGAATTGTTATCGTTTCATTTCTATATAACCACAAGTTATAGCTTTCTAATTTAAATTTCTTGTTTTATTAACATTCTCAAAAAGTACTTATTTCAGTATTACAAAATGTAAATATTTTAATAGGGTTTTACATGAAAGCCATCTTAACTTTTCCCTAAATTGTAACATTTGTTTATTTATTTTTTGATGTAAATCACCTTAGTTTGCTTACACATTCTCAACATCAAAATTTTTGGTATTTTAAATTTTAAAAATATAGAATTACTAAAATCCCATCAATCTAACCAAGAAGGAAAAAAAGGAGAGAAGGAGAAAAGGAAGGCTAGATGAAGAGGAAAGTTGGCAGGGTTGGTGGCAAAAGAGGAGAGAAAGATGCCAGGTGCAAGGGTGGAGAAAGAGAATGATGGGAAGGAGGAGGGAGAGGCGGAGAAGGAGGAGGGAGAGAGGAAGGCGAGAATGTTGGAAAAGGGTTAGCATTTGGAGAAATTCTAAAAATGGAGGACATGATGGAGGAGGTGGAGGAGGATGGGGAGGGAAAAAGGAGAGCAAAGGAAAGGAAGGAGGTGGACATGTCATTGGTGGAGGAGGAGAAGAGGAGAAAAGAATATAGGGTCTGGAAAACCCTTAGAGATGGAGGAGATTGTGAAGGAGGTGGAGGAAGTAGAGGAGATGGAGAGGAGAGGGAAGAGATGAGGTGGGGGAGGACGGGAAGGGTGAGAGGGGAGGAAAGGGGGTGGGGAAGAGAGGAGAGAAGGAATAAGGTGGAGAGAGGAGAGGCGTAATGTGAGTATTTTTAAATTTTTTGGGCTTAATAGTGGCAAAAGTGTAATATTGAGAACATGTAAGCAAGCTTAGGTGGTTTTCATCAAAAAAAAAATAAAGATGGTAAGTTGCAATTTGGACAAATTTTTAGGTGATTTTTATGTAAAAACCCTATTTTTATAGTTGAGATGAATGCAAATTCTATTCAAAGTTATCTTAATATATAATAACTATTACAAAAAATTTCTACCTTAATTAGGCTAAAATTGGTATTTTTAAAGAATTTATAGAGATTAACATTTGTAACCCTTCTCTTTGTGCCAAACACAACAAAGTTAACATGTCATATTAACTATCTAACCCAAACAGAATTAATTTATCTTTAATCCTTCACGAAGGGTTAACTAAATTAAACCTTCTTCCCAATCTTTTTCTCTTAAACTCATGCCAAACGGCACCTTCGGGTTCAAATTGATACAATACGGGTATTTTCCAAAGAAATATCCAAAACTCAAATCTGACTGGCTGACTTAGTTTGGCAAGGGGTTAAGAGAAGAGGGTCAATGAGAAGGGTTAACTTAGTTAAACCATTATGAGAGGTTAAAATAATTGAAATCCATTTGGATCACATAGTTAATAGGAAGAGTTGACTTTTTTGTGTTTGGCAAATAAGGAAGGGTTATGCAGGTTACCTCTTCTGACTTTTTTAGGAATCCCAATTCTAACCCTAATAAAAGTATGAAATTTTTTCTAGTAATTATTATGTTAAAATAAATTCAACTAAAATTTGTATTCGTCTGAACTATAAAAATATCATCATTTTGTATTATTTGGTATTGATTGCTGAGAAAGCTAATAATAATCAATTTAAAGTAGAATTAAAGTTAATTTACTAAAAAAAATAAAAATTACATCAGCATGTTATCCAAAAAAAGACTAGAACCACTTGAAAAAGGAAATAAATGCACATGGTCCGAGTAAGAAAATGAAAATAAGAGAATAGGAGGTCTGAACTGAAATATTGGAATATTAAGCTATTAAATTTATAGCCACAACTAAGAGTAAGTCAAAGTATTACAATATTCAAATAGTCACCTTTCATTGTTTTACCATGCACAATTAAAATGTTAAATTAAACACTCTTCTCTCACGTAGCCAACATGAATCGAATTATGAAGTAGCCAGCTAGCTTTGAGCTATTGTCCTCCTAAAATGAGAAGGGTTAACTTTGGGAATTGTTAACCCGTTGAAATGACAGGTTATATAGTCGGTTAATGTTTAGCAGGTTAGTTAAGAGTTAAAAAAAAAGGCTTAGGAGTGGCTCGATTTCATCTAAACATTTGTGGATCACGGTTTGGTTCCATTCAAGACCCGACCCACTTAAATTTGGCGACGAGCCATCTTCTCGAAACCATGCTGAGAATTGCCGCAGCTTCGGGCGCTGCTATTTCAATCAAACGTGCGATGATCTCAGCGGCTCCACTGACCCTTCTTCATAAAACAAATCTCCTCAACAACCAGCTTCCTCCGATTTCACGACCCTCGCTTCTTTCGTCTCGCTGCTACGCTCGCATGGCTCGACGAAGCCCGCCAGCTGTTCGACCAAATGCCTACGTGAGCGAGGAATCTGAATCTGAAGAAGAGGAGAATGAGTTGGAGTTTGACGATGATGAAGACGACGAAGACGAAGAAGACGATGGAGAGGATTCCGAGGAGTGGGAAGGATTCGAGATGGACTTCGGCTCCGTCGGGAAGAAGGAGAATGTGTCGAACAAAGAAGAAAAGCCTTGATTTACCCTTTTTTTTTCTTTTTAAATAAAAACCTTTGTGTCGTGTTCTATTCGAGTGTATTTTTTTAATTAGTTAAAAAGTGCTTGTTCAGATGCCTGTTATTAGGGAGTGTGGTGCTCTTTCTGGAAGTAGCGTGACCGTGAGTTTCTTGCTTGCTAACTGAAATATACAGGAGCTAGTTCTTCTATCTATGCAATTCATACTGACAAATGATATCTTTGATTCTTCGTGCAATATTAAGCTTCATTTGAGATAGAGTTTCAGCTTTCGTGGAGATTTCTTTTCCTTCTCTTTTTTCTTTGATTGAAATTTGTACCCGAAGGATTATGTCGTATCCTATGTGGAATCATGAAGAAAATTGGAAAGATTTTACGACTATATGATCTTTGATCCTTCTCCTTTTCTTTTCCTTCTCTTTTCTATCAGAATTTTCCTTCTTTCTAACATGGTCAGGAATAATGTCGAAAAACAAGATTAATAGAAGGGTTTTTTTTTTTAATCCCTGAATCCAAGCTTTTACAGAACTTTATTTTTAAACTCATCCACTTTCAAATTTTCGCTTAGACTAATTACCCAAGAGTGAAATTCCTTTTAAAACTTGAGTTCAGTATAAATATATTTATACAGTGTATATCTTCTGAGAAACTTATATCACAAAATCAGTGTACATCTTCTGAGAAACTTATATCACAAAATTCCCTCGCCTTTTGTCATTCTCTCTTCCTCTACTACCTCCTGTCCATA
>NW_017973235.1:9174-22271 GCF_001876935.1 Asparagus officinalis | reverse complement strand
TATTCCAGCAAGATGTTTGATGAAATGCCTCAATAAGCAACAGTTTAATATACCAACTCATTCAGATAATAACAATTTAACCTCAAACATAACAATGTGCTTCAAAATATAGCAGTTTATGTCAAATACCACTGTGAAATTTTGTCGAGACGATAGACATGACAACTTAAGGTACTCATGGAGGGGAGGAGGTTGCAGAGACGGGATAGGCGAAGGGTTAAAGAGTCGGAGCGTGGGAGAGAAAACAGAGGGAATAAGATATGCAGAATGTGGGGATTTCCAGCTCCGGGCGTTTTAGAAGAAGAAGGCACGTCTTTAATCTTATGTTTCTGGCTTACATATTTTTGTAGCGTTTTTATGTGTTACGTAATCTACAAACCTGATTGATAAAGAAATAACAACACCTCTGAGATTGGTCTTATGAGGATCATAGGCAGCCAAGGGTGCATTGTAGGAGCCAATATATGTTGTTTTCAAATAACAAAAATATCTATTTTCCAAATAACAAAAGACAACTAATCATGATAGTTGCTAGCCGTGAACGCAAAATATTTTCGGAAAGATTCAGAATTAGTTTATTAATAATTTCAAGAAAAAATTATTACTTAAAACTCATATAAACACAACTTCTTTTCACTAATGCATGTACAAGTTTGAAACATGCACAGCCTACCATATTAACTTGCAATCATAAACTACACTTTAAAAAGAAAGAAAAAAAACCCTTCCCCAAGAGTCATGACAGAGCCAAGATTTTATTCTAATGGTGTCTTCATGTAACTTATGAGTTCATTGAAGTTAGCAATGTCTAGGATTATCCTCCACAATGGTATCCTAACCTAATTTTAGTGTTTTCCTAAATAATAAATACATGTAAAAGTAAGTTTTTTTAAAAAAGTAGGCAATCCAGTGGTGTCATGTAACACCATTAGGCGCTCTATATGCACTTCCACCATTGTCAAGACTGAAAAGGATTAGTACTGCAGCACCCAAATTTGACCACGACAAAGTGGACACGACGAATGCATCACCAACCATTGATCAATACACTTTATATGAAACCTATGACTGCAATTAGGCAGCACCCTGACCTTCTCTTTAACATTGTATTCCTGCAAACAAATCGCACAGGAAGACTTAGATTGATCTCCTTCCACATCCTCGACCCCCACAGAAACCCAACCAATCTCCTCCATCTTCAGCAGGCGCTCGACATCAGTGACAACCGAATCGTGATGATCATCAACATCAATGACAACTAAAGCATGGCGCTGCACAATTTTTATGCACTTCTCCGTGAGGTTGATAAAGGCAGCCAACATGACAAACATGACGGCAGCACCAGCACCAGCAGCCGCAGGATTGATGTGAGGGGCGACATCAATTACCACAAAAACAGAAGCAGCAGCGGCTGCAGCAAGAGGGATATGATCAGTGGCTGCAGAATTGTGACGTTGTATGTAGTGCTCGATGAAGAGCTTGATGAACATCATAAAGTGGATGAACGTGAGGGCCAACCAAATATCAAAGATGACGGTTTCTGCCATCGCCATGGACACCATCTTGAAGAACTTGAAGAAAGAAAGTAGGTAGAGGGAGGCAGAGAGAGAGAGAGAGATTAAATAAGAAGAGAACTTCAGAGCGAGGGCTTTAATTTCGGTCGGATCGTGATTTTCTTGGGTCATTATTTATTAGGAAATATATACAATTAGGATTAGGATTAGGAGTCCCATTTTGTGGAGAATTCCTAGAATCTGTTACATGCGCTAATAATATTAGCTCATTCCGTATTGCTCATAATTAAAAAAAAATTTACAAGATTTATAAAAATATCATTTATGGAGTCCACATAGTGAGGAGATATCATTAATGAACTGTAGATGATTTTTACCCTCTACTTTCACTCACTAGGAGTGGGAGAGACGGAGAGACGTGTAGTAAAAAATTTGGAAAGAATTAATGGGCCCATGGATCGAGAATTTTTTTTTAATTTTCTTTTTGGTAAAATTAGTCATAAATTATTCACCGCGGGTGAAGTTGACTATTGGGAGGTTCCAATATGGCTCCTACGCTCTTCGGTTCGATTTCGAGTTGGGTTATAATTTTGTCCCTTGATCCATTGAAATTTCTATTATGCCTACTGATTCTTAAGTTATTTAAAAATTAGTCATCCTAAACCATTAAAATTTCTATTATGTCTTCTGATTGTTAAGTTATTTTAAAATTAGTCATCCTAAATTTTGTCCCTCGATCCCTTGAAATTTCTATTATGATTTTTCATTCTTAAGTTATTTTAAAATTAGTCATCCTAATCAAGAGAAAAAGTAGCATGCATGGTTTAGTTTGAAACAAAGTATGAAAATATGGGGACATAATATTAATTAATTTTAATGATTAGAAGGACTAATCTCAGAATAACTTAAGAATAGAAGGATTTAATAGTAGTTTTAGTGGTTTGGCCTACTAATTCGAAACATGAAAGATTTAAGAGATTATTGAAAATCTCAAAAAACAAATCAAACAAAACTTTAAGTAGCGTTCAGCAAGTCTTTCATGATTTGCTTTTCGTGTTTTTTATTCCTGGAATCATTGCCCGTTAAGTAGTTGTGTGCAATGAATGCCCTGACATTTTTGGAGGATTATTTAAAAAAAACGAGAAAAAAGTTTTACGTGGGAGATATAACGTATTGTTAAGAAGATATATTTTGAAATTAAAAGAAACAGAAAAGACTTCATTAGATGCTTAACTTAGAAAAGACATGTAGAGTTATTATTTAAGAAGAATTATTTGTAACAAATTAAAATATAATGAATTATATAAAGATTAATGTAAATTGTTGACTCGTGCATCTAAATTCAATCACTAAGGTCAAATTCTGGTTGTTTGTGCTCCTAAAAGACTTGCTAAAGTATTTTTAAGGTTTTTTTTTTCTAGAAACCGCCCTAAAAATAAGATCATTATGCAGAAATCACTTTTTCTTTTAGTTTATACGTAAATTATCTTTAAAGTGTGTTTGTTTTCCAATGAACCACCTACCTGTTAAACATACCCATAAAACTCACATTCAAGACACGCGGCTGACTTTGCTAATGTTTGGGTTTAGTTAGGATACATGTCATAAATATTAACGTGCATTTTTAAGCTTCTTTTTTGTTTTTAGTGAAAATTTAACTAGGAGATGAACGACTAGAACAAAAGATTAATTTAATATTAATCCATCACTTCTATGTCTTAAACCAAATCAAATTAATTTAGCTAATTTAAATTAGTTACTTTTTTGTTTAACCAATTGTAAGAAACCACCTTGATGTTTACCTTGTTCAGCAAAATACCCCCTCATCTAAGAAGCATCTACCTACAAAGTTCAACTTAAAAAAAAAAAAACCTCTCGTATAAAATTAAAGCATCTACGAACTTCAATAAAACAAACCTTCGCATGTGATCGTTGATCAATTACTGTTTTACATTGAAGTTTTGTTCGTGAGGCACATGGGCATGCATCCTTGAAGGCTTGAAGTCTAGTAACAATATGAAGAGTTAATTTTACTTTACCCGCACACTAAATTTTTCTGCTATTTTCTTCATTTCAGCTCTTAAAAAAAACTATGGCTTTCGACATGTATACATTTATTCGCATATTTCAAATGCACTAATTAATGGAAAAAAGTATTGTGGTTCTACGAACAAACAAATTCATTTACAAGGTTGAAACATGCATAAGATCGATGCTAGTACAAATTAAGTTAGAGCAGCGCCCTAATTCGCCCACGACAAAGCGGACACGACGAATGCAGCAGCAACCACCGGTCAACACAGTTCACGTGAAACCCATGGGTGCAATTGGGCAGCACCCTGATCTCCTCTTTCGCCTCATACTCTTGCAAACAAATCGAACAACAATCTTCAGGTTCTCCTTCGACGGCGAGAACCAAACCAACGCCTTGTATTATTCGGAGGCGTTCCTCCGTATCAACGACGACATAAGAAGTAGTAATAGCAGCAGCATCTAGAGGGGGAGCATCGTGATGACTCATCATGCGGCTGAGGCATCCTTCCACGAGGATGCCCAAGGTGACGAAGATGACGATGAAGGTAACCTCGCCCACGAGGAGTTGGATGAGGTCGGACTGCATTCTTGAAGAACTTGAAGTAGCGCCCAAATTATCGATCGATGAATTGCAACACGTTAGAGTCCTACTACGGGACCATCTTTCTCAACTAGTGAAAAAATAAAAATAGAAAAAATTATATATATATATATATATAGAGAGAGAGAGAGAGGTTTGAGAGAGTCCGTAGTGGTAATCATGTAGGAAATAGGATTAGGAATATTAGCGACTGCTCAAGGGTAATCTGACTCGGAGTAGGAGAGAGGAGGCGCAGGAACAAAGTAGAAGTCCCTTCACTTTTTCCACAATAGAGTGTACTCGTATATTCCATTAAACACTATAGTTTTGCAATATTAGACTTTTAGAGAAAAATTTATTTGCCCCCCTCCCAGGAAAATTTTCTAGATCCATCACTAATTAGATGCCTTACTTAGAAAAGAGACATGTTAGAGTTACTATTCATAATAAAAATTATTTTGAACAAATTAAGGTATAAAGAATTATAAATATTAAATTTATCAAATTTATTTAGAAAGTATGGATTCTAGTGTTAGACATTTTATCGAAAGTCAATGACTAAAAGCAAATTATTAAGACCAAATTTTCACTTAGAATCCTCCTTCGCGACGATAATATAGCCTATATGTCTATAGTGCCCCTGAAAACCTCTATGTAGACATCTTTCACTTTTTTACACCGAAACTCCTAAAATTTACTGAGTACAGATCATATTAGAACCAATTCTGTAGATCACTCTATGTAGACCCTATAGTGTGAACGTGGGCCACCACGTTCTCAATGTGAACGCATGAAAGGAGATTCCGCTTTGGTGGGGGCCACGGATGTGCGTGAGCAGCAACGAACGCGGTTTGTTTCCGTGTGGTGATGGCCAACCCGAATATCTCAACTTGAGATATAAATACCTCCGCGTTTTCTTCCCTAGGGCTTGGTGCAAGGAGGCGTACAGGTGCAATTGAGGTAGGAGGTTTTTTGTTTGCGGCTAGGGCGTGAAAAAGAGGTGCGGCTGATTCTTCCTTTTGGCGGCTGCAGAGAAAGAGGGTGAAAAGAAAACTTTTGGGTGGCGTGCAAGCAAAGCAGAGAGAGAAAAGCAGATTGCTTTTTTGCTGTTTTGAAGAAGAGTTCTGTGCAGCGTCTTTTAGGTTTTAGTATCCCTTTTGTGAGAGATTGAGAGATTGTTTGAGGGTTTAAATTTGAGAGATTGTAAACCCTATTTGTATTCTCTGTGAAGAGAGTTTTGTGCAGTCTCTTGTGTTTTCTTTTGTGAGAGATTAGAGAGTTAGTTTGAGGGTTTATTTTGTGAGATTGTAAACCTATTGTATTTTCTCTCTAATAGTAGATCCTCCTCCTTGCCCCGTGGACGTAGGCAGTTTGCCGAACCACGTAAAATTGGTTGTTTGAGTTTGTGGCCATTGTAATAGTTTTTAGGATCCCTCGACGCGCAGTCCTAGAGCTGACGAGAGGAAGAGCAAATATCCCACTTTGATGGGATATTAGGCTTTCAGATTCTTGTTCCCTTTGAGAAACAAGAATTCTTATCGATCTTTCTCTCTTATTGTGCACCAGAAACTCTGCCGAAATTTCCGCTGCGCACAACAAGTGGTATCAGAGCCCAGATTCCAGATCTAGGGTTTGGTTGGAGGAGTAGATCAATTTGGAGGCTCGTTTAGGGCTTCGTTGGTGATAAAGGTGGGATCTTTTTTGGTAAAGACTCTATCTTTTTAGTTTTGGATCTATTCTTCGTTCGTTGGTGCGTAAGATGTCGGGGAAAGAAGGTGCTTCGGGAGTCGAGGGTGGTTCTTCTGGCGTGAAGACTATTCAGAGTTTGAATATCCACTCTATGAAGATAGATGTGGAGAAATTTAATGGCACAAACAACTTTGGATTATGGAGATGCGAGGTTTTGGATGCGCTGAACGCGCAGAATTTGGAGGATACCTTGGAGTTAGATGGCAAGCCAGATGAGATTGAAGAGAAGGTTTGGAAAAAGATGAATCGAACGGCGTGTGGTGTGATTAGGTCTTGTTTGACTCAAGATCTAAAATATGATGTGATGAATGAGACTTCTGCGAAGAAGATTTGGGAGATTCTCGAAAGCAAGTATTTGACCAAGAGTGTGGAAAATCGCTTGCATTTGAAGAGGAGACTTTATCGTTTCCAGTTGAAGAAGGGAACCTCCATTAGAGATCACATGAACCACTACACAAAGCTTCTTGCGGATTTGGCGAATGTGGATGTTAAGATTGAAGATGAGGACAAGGCGTTGTTGCTATTGAGTTCCTTGCCCGACGAGGAATATGAGACCTTCGTCCTTACTCTTATTAATGGGAAGGCATCCCTTTCGTATAGTGAGGTCACTGCTGCACTTGTGAATTATCAGCTTCGAAAGAAGGATAAAGAGGCTTCAGTTGAGCCGGTAGCGGAGGGGGTGGGCGCAATCAGCTTCGAAAGAAGGATAAGGAGGCTTCGGTTGAGCCGGTAGCGGAGGCGTTGGTCGCAAGAGGGAAGGGTCCAAACCGAAAGAATTGGAAGTCACAGTCTAGAGTAGGAAAAGATCAGTGTGCTTGGTGCAAGGAGACTGGTCATTGGAAGAAAGACTGCCCAAAGCTCGACGAATGGATGAAGAATAAGCAGAAGGGAAAAGGGAAGCAACCATCATCAGAAGCAAACATCGTATCGGATGGTAATAATTCTGACTCTTCTATTTATTCGCTTTCTATCAGTCCTACAGATAGCTATTCGGAGGAATCTGAATGGATGTTGGATAGTGGTGCGACCTATCATGTGTGCCCTAGAAGGGAATGGTTCTCCAGTTTTGAGAAGCTGGTGGATAGTGGTGTGGTGTACATGGCTGATAACCGTGCATGCCAGATCCTTGGGATAGGAAGAATTCACATAAAAATATCGGGACTGTTAGGGAGTTAAATGATGTGAGATATGTTCCTTCTTTGAGGAAGAACTTGATCTCAATTGGAGCTTTGGTTGGAGAGGGTCTGAAGGTTCGTGTTGAGGACATGATTCTCGAGATTACGAGAGACTCTCGTATTTTGATGAAGGGCGTCAGGAGAAATAACCTGTACTACTTGAATGGAGGTATAGTGGCAGGTGGAGAGCTGACGACTTCGGTTGATTTGACTAGACTGCGGCATTTGGGGCTTGGCCATTCCAGTATTGATTCCTCGCATAGATTGAAAGAGGGTGTAAAGACCTGCAATTTAAAGTCCAGTGAACATGTTGATGTGAGCAAGAAGACCGAGGTGAAGTGTGGCACCTCTATTCACCGTGCTAAGGGTCGTTCTGGAGGAGTTCACGTGGATGTTTGGGGGCCTTCCAAGGGGGCATCATTGGGAGGTAATAGGTGTTTGGTTTCCTTTGTTGGTGGCTATTCTAGGCGTGTTTGGGTTGTAACCAAATCCCCATTGGAGAAAGTCCTAGTAGTCTCTAATAGTTTGAAGAAGTGTGTGATAGACAGAAAGGTGAAGGTACTCCATTCTGGTGGGAGGTACAAGATGGACATGTTTCTGTATTGGAGCCAAGCTCACGACATTTCGAGACACTTCGTTGGAAAGGAAATCTTGGGGCAGCTAGATAGGGTGATAAATTTGGAGAACCGTGCCTTGCTGGAGGAGGATCGGTGTTTGTTGTCAAGCAATGGTCTGCAGAAAAGTTTCTGGACAGAGGCTTCGACATATTTGGGTCATCCTATTAAAGAGTTGTCAACTGCTGTGATTGGAGGTAAAACTCCATTGGAAGATAGGTCTGGTAGTGTCACTTTGGTTGAGGCTTCGATGAGGGAGCTAATTGACTCTCAGCAGGTGGAGAGTTTTGGACAGACCTTAGAGGTATCGCAGCGGGTGGAGATTGATGCTACTCCACATTGGGTGGGGATTTTCCCACATACTCCAGGTCATTCTGTATTGATTGAGATTCCAGCTGAGGTGACACAGCGTGGAAGTCATTTGGATTCTGATGCAGATGATGAGTTGGGTTTTGATTCGAGTGCAGCTGGCAGACATAGTTTGGATATGGCCAGTGGTTCACCTCAGGCAGAGGTGTTTGAGGCCATTGGAGGTGCTATCAGCCGCAGAGTTGATGATATTGGAGAAGGGTTGCGAACTCTTCTATTGGATTGAGGTCGTTCGCGGCCATTTGGGTGAACTACATAAGGCTTGATTCCTTGGGCAAGAGGATACGTAGGCAGTCGTTACGATGCAGCCCGGTTTGGATTTTGATGTGGGTGAGATCGATTTGGTGAGTTGATACAGACATTTGGAGAGTGTTTGCATTCTCATTTGGGTTCTCGACTTGTTATGGATTGAGTCTGTTGTCATGAATTGTTTCACGGTGTACTGGACACAACAAGTGAGACATTTGGTTTGGTCGGTGTCGGCTCAGTTTTGAGAAAACTTCGTCGAGGTGGAGAATTGTGAACGTGGGCCACCACGTTCTCAATGTGAACGCATGAAAGGAGATTCAGCTTTGGTGGGGGCCACGGATGTGCGTGAGCAGCAACGAACGCGGTTTGTTTCCGTGTGGTGATGGCCAACCCGAATATCTCCACTTGAGATATAAATACCTCCGCGTTTTCTTCCCTAGGGCTTGGTGCAAGGAGGCGTACAGGTGCAATTGAGGTAGGAGGTTTTTTGTTTGCGGCTAGGGCGTGAAAAAGAGGTGCGGCTGATTCTTCCTTTTGGCGGCTGCAGAGAAAGAGGGTGAAAAGAAAACTTTTGGGCGGCGTGCAAGCAAAGCAGAGAGAGAAAAGCAGATTGCTTTTTTGCTGTTTTGAAGAAGAGTTCTGTGCAGCGTCTTTTAGGTTTTAGTATCCCTTTTGTGAGAGATTGAGAGATTGTTTGAGGGTTTAAATTTGAGAGATTGTAAACCCTATTTGTATTCTATTTCCCTCTATTAGTAGATTCCCCTCCTTGCCCCGTGGACGTAGGCAGTTTGCCGAACCACGTAAAATTGGTTGTTTGAGTTTGTGGCCATTGTAATAGTTTTTAGGATCCCTCGACGCGCAGTCCTAGAGCTGACGAGAGGAAGAGCAAATATCCCACTTTGATGGGATATTAGGCTTTCAGATTCTTGTTCCCTTTGAGAAACAAGAATTATTATCGATTTTTCTCTCTTATTGTGCACCAGAAACTCTGCCGAAATTTCCGCTGCGCACAACATATAGCACATCGCCATGTATTATCTTCCCCAACTGAGATTAATGTGACAGAAGAGAATCGGCATGTGTTGTCTGTAAAAAAGATTCTCTCTCTAAAAATAGAAAAAAGGGGGACATCTCTCCAAAATAAATTAAAATATCATCGTCATCATCAAAACCAAAAACATAAAGAGAGAAGAGAGATCATCTATCTTGAGATATATATTATGTAGATCTCAGAGAGACCCATTTCATGATTTTGTACTTATTTCAAAGATTTTAGTAATTTGAGTGTTGATATTATTTGTACTTGAGGAACCATTATTAGGTTTTTATTTTTTTGCGGCTTTGATCAGAGAAATTGTTTTTTTGCATAAACTTGGGATGGTAAATTGGAAAATTGGAGATGGCTTCTAAAATCTTGAAAATAAAGGAGTCTATAAAAAGAAAGGTGGCTTTATGGCAGTGAAGGAGCATGTAAGCAAGGATAAAGGTTCTGTGATTGGGAGGAATAGAGATCCCGAGTCAAGGCTATTTTTATAACTTTTTTTTTGCGTGATAATATTGTTGATGCTGGGGAGGAAGCTAGAGAGAAGGAGCACACTAGTGAGGGTAGTTTGGTAATCTCATCGAAGCTCTTACTGTGTTTGAACTCAGAGAAGAAGGAAGAACATATTTTTGAGGGGGCTCCGGTAACAGGTTAGGGTTTGATATTGTTTCTTTTGTTGTATATCTTCTGAAGGAGATTACTCCTCTTTATATAGGAGCCAGAACCCATTATCTCCACCCCCCTCATAACCGCTCCTGAGAGAATTTCTCTCAACAAACCCAATTTCTCTCCACGATCCACAATTCTCTCTACTGAGAATCGTTGATTTGGTCATCTTAGACCAGGTCAAGCTAACATCTCTCACTTGACCAAATCAACCGAGTGATATGCCTCCCACTATCCGTGAGATCAGATGTTTCTGCTTACCATTACTCCCACTATCCGTAGAGAGTAACTCCTATTTCATTATTCATGAAATTTTACTTGGACTTATTTATTCCTAAGTCCCATCAAACTTACATGTTTGATAAAAGATTCCGCTGGTATTCCTTTTGTCAAAGAATCAGCAATCATATCTGTAGTAGGGATATAAGTCACTTTGACTTCTCTCTTTTCTACAATATCTCGAATATAGTGATACTGGATCTCAATATGTTTTCCTTTGGAGCTATTCGCACCACTATTGATTAAGCTAATTGCTGCTTGATTATCACAATAAATATCAATAGGTCATTCTAACAAATTGAGATCAAGATCAATCAAAAACCGTCTTATCCAGACAACATGTGTAGTTGCCATACTGCAAGCTATATATTCAGCTTCTTGCGTATATCTAGCAACACACCCTTGTTTCTTGCTGCTCCAAGAAACAACTCCTCCTTCAAAGATGAATAAGTGTCCCGAAATGGACTTTCCATCATCTTTATCACCTCCGAAATCAGCATCGGAATAACCGAGGAGTTCAAGCGAATCAGCTTGCTCTTTACATAATGTCACGCCCCGCTTCCCAAAATACCCGGGAATCAGAACGTGAACAAGCCCGCGACGTATTAGATTGAGAAGAAATATACACTATTATATATTTCTTTTTTCTATTTTATTTTTCTTCTCAATCCAATACGCTAAGCGTCTAGAAATAAATACAACGCGAAGTCACAGGTCCCCGATCACAATCAGCAAGAATATAATAGACAAACTCAGAATAAAATAATACATATCACAAATGAATATCATCCAAGATATAATATTCGGGTCAACATGCCCTTATACAAAACTATCTGAATGAAATACTGGAGAATATAAAAATACACTGAACAAAAGGAAATGAAAGTGCTACAAAACAAACTGAAAGGAATTTACAAGGCACTCCTGCTGCTCTGGCGCATCTCCAAGCTGAACCTGTTCTTCCTCTAAGTCTGACGTACACCAGAGAAAACAGGTGTACGTCAGGTGCATGGTGCACGGCAAGACCCCGCAAAAGAAAAGAACGAACGAAAACCCAAACAGAAAACGATACGACAATAGAAAATGACAAAGAAACGGGCAACTGGAAATCCAACAAGATCAACCAACAAATCGATCATGCAGCAAGCGATCAGAATAATCATCCAAGTCACAAGGTCATACACTAGATGGAATTAATACTTAAAAATCTATAACAAGAGACGTAGTACGTCGAGCGAAATAATCCAAACAAGGAAACCCTCATGTATATACCATATGTCTCAAATTATAGATAATTAAATATCAATCCCGATCTATGTATGAAAAGAAATCCAACCGGCCTACATCTCACAAGAAGTCATACCTAGCCAAGAAACGAGGTCATGTAACTAGCCATCCTATAACAGGTCACTGGTCACATCTCGCACATAGTCAATGCCCCTATCACCGGATAACTGGCTGTTCACAAATCCCCTACGCGCATCTAATCCCGCGAAACAGGCGGCTAGAGGACTACACGCAATCCGATCTCAGCCCGGTCCGAACTCAGGCAAAGCTCAGGTGACGAAACAGGTCACGGATCAAAGTGACGAAACAGGCCACTTTGTCCAACAAACCAACCCCAGGACGAAACAGGTCTCTGGTACGAGTCTGGAAGATACATCAACAGCCTTATCCGATCACATGAACATGGACTTCCCCATCCCAACTCTCTTGTATTTTCTAAGTCAAACATAATCCACATTGAAACTCGGGTTCACCACCTAAACTCGGTCAACGCACACACACGTGTCACTAAGTCTGTTCATGACGCACGAGGCCACTAAATCATGAACTACTAAGGGTTCTCAAACACAACATGGAACAATCAATGCAGCTAATCATATACAATAATATCATAGCATATCAGATAATCAAAATTAAGATTTTGAATCATAAAATTGTTCTAAAATAATCTTCTGAAATAATAATTTATTTTCTTCAAAATAATTCTTTTTTTTCTAAAATAAATTCTTTTCTCATCATAATAATTCTAAAAGTAATCTTTTAAATAATAAAATTCATAAATTCAAAAACAAGATAAATTCAAAAACAAGATAAATTCTCATTAATTCAAAATATTCTATTTTCCCAAATAATTTTTTTTAAAAAATATTTATCATTCTAAAATAATTTCTTCCACAAGATAATTTATAAACATTATTATAATTATTCTAAAATGATTCTTTTTCCAAGATAATTCCTTTTAAATTATTATAATTTTCCTAAAATAATTTTGTTCTCAAATAAATTCTTTTTAAGTAATATAATTATCCGAAAATGATTCTGCTGTCAAAATAAATTCTTTTAATTTATCATAATTATTCTAAAAATGCTATTTATCACATAATTATGATTTATCTAATATTATTCATCAAATCCACACAGATAATTAGATCATAAATTAACATAAACAGATAATTCTTAATATCATTCAACAAATCTACGCAGATAATTATTAACAGATCTAAAATTGCTGATAATTCATAATAAATAGGAAAATATAGATCTGAGCAAGCGGGATCTTGCCTCGGGTTATTGTCGATTGATACGTCGTTACCGTGTGAGGATACGGGTCCGCGGACGAGGCGGTGAGGACTACTTGTTGTTTGTTATTTCGGCGACGCGTGTAGCAACTCGAGGAGGCAATGACGAGCGACAACGCGGTGATGCGTGCAGCGGGTCGTCGGGGAGCTGGACGGCGGCGTCGACAACGGTTGAGGGAGAGGAGGAGCTGGTTGTCGGGTGGACGAGCTCAACAGAGGAGAGTCGACCGTGGCTGAGCAG
>NW_017973235.1:0-9010 GCF_001876935.1 Asparagus officinalis | reverse complement strand
TTTTGTTGTGATTTCTCAAGGAGATTTCTCCTCAATTTATAGGGGCTGAACCCACTAACTCCACCCCCCCAGATCCGCCCCAATGAGAGATTTTCTCTCAACAACCCTTCCACGTTTTCACATTCCACAATTCTCTCTACTGAGAATCGTTGATTTGGTCATCTTAGACCAGGTCAAGCTAACATCTCCCACTTGACCAAATCAACCAAGTGATATGCCTCCCACTATCCGTGAGATCAGATGTTTCTGCTTACTATTACTCCCACTATCCATAGAGAGTAACTTTTATTTCATTATTCATGAAATTTTACTTGGACTTATTTATTCCTAAGTCCCATCAAACTTACATGTTTGATAAAAGATTCCGCTGGTATTCCTTTTGTCAAAGGATCAGCAATCATATCTGTAGTAGGGATATAAGTCACTTTGACTTCTCCCTTTTCTACAATATCTCGAATATAGTGATACTGGATCTCAATATGTTTTCCTTTGGAGCTATTCGCGCCACTATTGATTAAGCTAATTGCTGCTTGATTATCACAATAAATATCAATAGGTCCTTCTAACAAATTGAGATCAAGATCAATCAAAAACCGTCTTATCCAGACAGCATGTGTAGTTGCCATACTGCAAGCTATATATTCAGCTTCTTGCGTATATCTAGCAACACACCCTTGTTTCTTGCTACTCCAAGAAACAGCTCCTCCTCCAAAGATAAATAAGTGTCCCGAAGTGGACTTTCCATCATCTTTATCACCTCCGAAATCAGCATCGGAATAACCGAGGAGTTCAAGCGAATCAGCTTGATAAACTAATCTATGAGTCAATGTACCTCTGATATACTTCATAATCCTTTTAACAGCTTCCCAATGTGCTGGTCCTGGATTACTTTGATATCTACTGACTAGACTCACAGCATAAGCTATATCAGGTCTGGTGCACAACATTGCATACATCAAGCTTCCAATTGCTTGAGCATAAGGAACATCTAATGGCTTTTGCCCCTCTCCAGGGCTTTGCTCTTTACATAATCTCTTTCCCATAACCAACGGAGTTGGTGCCGGATTGGAATTCTCCATTCCAAACCTTTTAAGAACTGATCTTAAATATTTTTCTTGGTTTAAACTTAGCATTCTAGACTTTCTATCTCGAATTATTTGAATTCCAAGAATATATGATGCATCTCCCATGTCTTTCATCTCAAACTTTTCGCTGAGATCTGCCTTGGTTTTATTCAACATTTCTATGTCATTTCCAGCGAGCAATATATCATCCACATATAAGGATAATATAGTAAACTTGCTCCCACTTTTCAAGACATATACACAATTATCTAATTTATTTTGAATAAAACCAAGTTTAGTAACTGCATCATGAAATTTGAGATACCATTGTCTAGAAGACTGTTTTAAACCATATAGAGATTTCATTAATTTGTAAACTTTATGTTCCTGTTCTTTCACCTGAAAACCTTCAGGTTGTTGCATATATATTGCTTCCTTCAACTCTCCGTTAAGGAATGCAGTTTTAACATCCATTTGGAATAACTCCAAATCAAGATATGCAACAATAGCCAAAATAATTCTAATGGATGCAAATTTAGCTACAGGAGAATACGTCTCCTGAAAATCTATTCCTGCCTTCTGGTTATAACCTTTGGCAACTAACCGTGCTTTGAATTTATCAATAGATCCATCAACACGATATTTCTTTTTGAGCACCCATTTGCATCCTATGGCTTTTCTATTTTCTGGTAGATCACATAACTCCCATACCTTATTCTTTTCTATGGAATCAAGTTCTTCTCTCATAGATTCTAGCCATGAAGCTGATTCATGCGATTTCATCGCATCAGAAAAGGTTAAGGGATCTTGTTCTTCTATATTTGTATCTACCGAAAAACAGGATGACTCACATGAATACAAATAGTAATCATCCATCCATGAAGGTTGTGTTCTTTGCCTTTTGTTGCCTACAACCGGTTGATTAGGTACATTATTTTCCATAGGTATTTCATCATTTTCAAGGTTAGGTTCATTCACAATATCAGGGTCATTAGTGGGAACAACACTGTAATAATCATCATCTATTACAGTTAGAGGTTCTGTTTCCTCTTGAACTTGTTCCTCTTCCTCTAGATTCTCTAGAAATGTAGCATCTCTGCTTTCAATGACTCCTTTTTCTTTATTGTAGAACTTATAACCTTTTGACTTTTCTGAATACCCTATGAATCTACACTTTATTGTTTTAAAATCCAACTTATCTCTAAGTTGACATGGAATGAGAACATGGGCTATAGATCCCCACTTCCTGAGATGACTCAAATTAGGTTTCCTCCCATTCCATAATTCATAAGGTGTAGATATAACTGATTTGGTGGGAATTCTATTTAAAATGTAGTTTGCAGTTAACAATGCTTCTCCCCAAAAGTTTTTAGAGAGACCAGAATGAGACAACATGCATCTAACTACATTTAATAATGTTCTGTTTTTTCTTTCAGCAACACCATTCTGTTGTGGCGTATACGGCATTGTTGTATGCCTTTTAATTCCATGCTGAATACAATAACTTTCAAATTCTTTAGAATTATATTCTCCACCTCTATCAGTTCTCAGAATTTTGATTTTCAATCCAAGTTGGTTTTCAACTTCTGTCTTATATCTCTTAAAGCAGTCAAAAGCTTCTAATTTTCTGGATATAAGATAGACGTGTGCAAATTTGGAATAATCATCTATAAAAGTAATAAAATATTCTTTATTACTATGAGTTTTGACACTTAGGGGACCACAAATATCCGAGTGTATCAACCCTAAAAGTTCATTGGCTCTATGTCCGCCAACAAAAGGTTTTCTAGTCATTTTACCAGTTAAACAATGTTCACATGGTGGCAATTGAACATTAGATAGTGCAGGAAGCAAGTTCATTCTGATAATTTCTTTTATTTTTGAAATACTAGCATGTCCTAGTCTAGAATGCCACAATTCAGATTCAGAAATATAACAAGACAAGTAGTTCAAATTCGAAATTTTATTATCAGAATTATTACAAACTACTGGAAGAATGCATAATTCATGCTCGGGCACATATTTACCCATAGCATACACTTTATTATTCTTGCCTATAGAAACCCTGTTATTATAGAACCTCACTTCCAGTCCTTTCTTCATCAAGCTGGGAACAGAGATCAGATTGCGTCGAATTCCTGGCGCATAGAACACATCTTTGAGGACAAGAATGTTGTCCCCAAGATCCAATCTATACGAACCAATACCTTCTACATCGAGATAGGTATTATTTCCCATATAGATTCTATGTTCTCCTTTCTTCAGCTCGGTGAATTCTACGACTCCATTCTTGTCCTTTGCGATATGGCTAGTCGCACCGGAGTCGATCCACCAACCACTGATATCCGTCATCACAGCATTACATTCCGTCACACCAACGAATTCTCTTTTGCTAGTACCCCCTTGTTCTGGATGCTTATAGCCTCCCTTATTCTCCTGCTTTTCACCTTGTGGGCAATTGGGTTTGAAATGCCCGAACTTTCCACAATTGTAGCAGGCTCCACGGGGTACTTTCTTTCTCTTGAACTACTGCGATTTCGGTCTTCGTGGTTGTGGTTTACTAGAACCAGGGTTTTTATAACTTCCAGTATTATGCCTCTGGCGGACATAATTCAGCTCTTGCTACACCACATTCAGTTCTGGTTCCTTCCTACTGCCTATTAAGTCATGTTCTATCGCTAGGTGCATAGGAAGATCAGTGACAGACTTAATGGCAGGATTCATTCTTAATGTGGTATTCTTTCCTGGATTTCGGTCCCAGCAGTGGATAAGTCCTTAGCCATGACAATCATTTTATTTATATGCTCTACGACATTGTCTCCCTCTTGCATACGACAAGAATTATACTTATGCAAGAGGAGTTAAATGTTAACTTCAGAAGCAGTGTCGTATTTTTCTTTTATTGCATTCCACATGTCCATGGAAGTTTTATAAGTTTCAAAAACTTTGATTAAATTATCTTCCATGAACATGAGCATAAGACTTTTCGCCTTTTTATCTTTCGACTTCCACTGTTCAAACCCTTTCTTTTCTTCAGGTGTAGATTTATCAGTAAGGGTTGGAGCAGTGGTTTCGATTATATCATCAATGTTGTCATGAATAAGAGCATATCCTATTTTTCTATGCCACATATCATAATTACTGCCATTAAATTTGTCAATTTTGCCTAGTTCTGATAGAACGAGTTTACTAGCCATTCGGTAAAGAACTAAAACTAAATTCAATTTTAAATATTTGTATAAGGTTGATATTTTGACAATAATACTAAATAATAATAAAGTTAGATAATAAATAAATAAATAAATAAATAAAAAGAACCTGATTGTTCCGAGTTGATGAAAGAAGTTCCAATTTGAGCGAGATTGTCACTCAACGGTGTTGATTGGATCAGCACTTGTCGAAGATTCGGCGCCGTTTCTGACTAGATTTTGAAGAAAGTCCACTATGTGAAAACCCAACAGCATGGAGATGATTTGTTGCTGTCGTTGGATTCCACTGGATCAAGACAACTACAACTGACTGATTTTTTTAATGGAAATGGCTCTGCTTATCAAATAAAAGGAATTGAGGGGCTGCAAATGTAGGAAAGTGGGCCTGTTAATGTGGGCTTTTTAAGTATAAAATGGACAGATCAAAAGGTGAAAACAATGTGAATGTGGGCTTTGAAAAATAAAATGGTTGGGTTGCTTTGTAATTGGGCCTCATGAAAACTTGGGACTTGGGAGGGCACAGTTCTCATCTCTTGAAGTGGAGGGCACCGGTTCAGTTCAAACTCCTTCACAGTGGCAACGATAAGAAAAAACAGATCCAGAACCTAGGGCAAAGGGTTGACGGCGAAACCTCCGATGTCGTCGACTGATGGCGGAACCTGATGATACCATGATCCTTTCTCCAGTGATTTGATCTCCTCCAGCAGCCATCGAAGTCGCAACGTTGTCGTCGTCGATCGTCGATTAAGGCAGTCGTTGTCGATGGCGGCGTGATGGGAGTTGAGGATCGAGGCTCTGATACCAGTGTTTGAAGCACAGAGAAAAGAAAAGATGATATCTTTGAGGGGGGCTCCGGTAACAGGTTAGGAGTTTGCTTTTTTTTTCTTTTTTGTTGTAATTTCTCATGGAGATTAATCCTCTATTTATAGGCCGAAATCTCATCATCTCCATCCCCCCTCAAACTGCATCTGAGAGATTTCCTCTCAACAAACCCCATATCCCACATTTCTCTCCACTTGAGAAGGGTTGATTTGGTCACACAAGACCAAGTCAGACTAACACATATACATCCCAAAAAACTGTAGTGTTTTACAAACACAGTTTGGTGTTTGAACTCCTATGTTGTTGAAGTACTAAATAAATAATAATAATAATAACGAAAAACGAAACCTACTGGGTTAATTCCTAACAGATTCATCATTATATAATTTACTGCAAAAAGAATCAAATAACAATGATAGGGTTTTCTATGTAGTATCTCTTTTCGTACATATTTGCAAAACTATACCCAAAATCTCACTATTTGCAAAACTAGTCCCTAAATATCACTATCTGAAAAACTAGCTCCCAGAGCATTAACTTTAAGGGACAACCCCAACATCACATATCATCAACTTTGGTAGATATGAGGAGTAAAAATTTGTATACCAGTCAACTTACCTGCAGATCATAATTGAAACGAAAAAACTTGGGAAAAACCAAGTATTATCTCGACCTACAGATCGAGCATGTTCCTAAAGAAATATTGGTATACCAGTCAACCTACCTGAAGAAGGTCATGGAGAGATTTTAAATGAATAAATCTCATGAACTTAGCACACTAATGGTTGTTAAATCCCTTGAAGTGGATAAAGACTCATACAAACCTAAAGAAGACAATGAGGCTATTTTAGGACCCTAAATCCCGTATTTGAGTATGCTATTGAAGCACTTTGTAAATTGCACTATGCCTGATATTGCATTTATGTTACACTTGCTAGCAAGAATTTGTGCATCTCCTGAAAGGAGATATTGAAATAATGTTAAATATATCCTCTGGTATCTTCAAGAGATCTTTGTTTATTCTATAAAAAAAAAATCAAAATATGACATTGGTGGGCTATTCTGATGTTGGTCATATGCCTGATCCCCATATTGCCAAATCTCTGACTGATTATGTTTTTCTCTGTAGTGGTACTGTTATTTCTTGGAGGTCTATTAAGCAGACAATGTTTACTAGTTGAAACCACTCAGAAATTGTTCCTCTATATGTGCCCCATGCGAACGTGTAAGGTTCAAATCGCTGATAAAACACATTTGATGATCGTGTGGCATATTAAATGAGGATATTACCCCCGTTGTCTTTTCTATGGACAATGTAATTTGTGTTGCATAAATGAGATGTGGAAAATTTTTATCCAAGACGAGTTGTACTATTGTGCTGGGGGTACGAATAAAACCAGGAAAAGGAGTCCCCGAGAACAGGAAACTCAGTGCCCCTGTTCCAAACTCATTCGGGCAGTATTGTCTGAGTGCGACTGCATCAAGGCGGTCCCCGAAAGAGTTTCAGTTTTTGAAAGACTCAGTGCGGAGACGCTAAAACCCAGGCCTAGGCGTTTTCAACGAAGAAGAAGGATGATTGAAGACGGAGACTTTACGAGGGTCACCACCAACATGACCAGTAAGGGGACATCGGCACGGGATGATTTCGAGTCGATTCTGAGAGCCTCCCGGCCTAGAACCCGTCTGCAGTCCGGAACCATCAAGCGAGCAACCTATGGTAGGGTTCGGACAAGACTCCCTTCAGAAGATGAAGAATCTGATGCTGGCTCCGCGGTTGCATCAGATAATACGGTATCCAGCGAGGGACAACCCCGCGAGGCACTTATGATAAGTGCGGAGCAAGTGGCCAAAATGCTTGAAGACGCCTTAGCTAAGCAGCAGGAAACCTTCAGGTTCAAAATGCAGATGACCATGCAAAACATGAGAGAAATGCATGACCAACAAATCCAGGCATTGACGAACCAGCAAGGCGAGCCAAGTCGTCGTAACCCGGTTAATCTGGAAGACGAGGATACGAATGAAGCTCGTAATACCAATAATCCTCCCGTCAATGCGGGAGGTGGTAACGAGAATGCTAGTGAAAACACAGATGAAAATCTGAAAATTAAAAATCTCGAGAGCAAAATCAATACATTGATTTCTGCTCAAGAGATGAAGAAAACAGGCATTCCTTGCCCATACCCAAGAGAATGGGAATCGATCCCATATCCGGCGAAGTTTAATCTAATTAACTTCACGCCGTTTAATGGGATGGGTTCCCCCACTCAACATTTGATTTATTTCAAATCGCACCTGGGAGTTATCTCCGGCAATGAGCCTCTGATGGTGCGGTCATTCGTCGGCACTCTTCGCGGAGCCGCCTTCGATTGGTATCGCCGCCTAAGCCAGGTAGTGTGAACAGCTGGGACGACATGGAGACCAAGTTCCTCGCCAATTTTTTCGACGACGACACAGAGATATCCATTGGGTCGTTGCTTGATGAGAAACAGAAAGACGGGGAATTGGTTGACACCTTCGTCAAGAGGTTCCGGAACAAAGCGATGAACTGTCGGGACCCGATCACCGAGGAATTCATCCTCCAGACTTGCCACAACAACCTCGCGCTGGACGTATTAGAAGCAATGGGGACAGCACCGTCCAAGACATGGAAGGACTTGAAGGTCCGAGGAGAGCAAGCCGAGCGATTCCTCAGAAGAAAGAAGGCGGAGAGAGGCCAACAGGCGAATAATGCTCCGCAACAGAATTTCGTCCCACGGGGGAAAGGTAAGGCACAAGCTAATGTGGTTGATGCTAATCAAACCTTTCAATTGCAACCTCAGCAACAGCAGCAGCAGCAGCAACAAGCACCACAACAAGCTCGGGGGCAATGGCAACAACGGCCTCAGAAGCAGAAATCTTCAGAGCCGAGGTTTCCCAAGGTGTACTCCTTCAAAGATGACGAAGTTCCCGGCATCTTTAAGTACCTGTTGGAGAACAACAAAATTCAGCTGCCAGCGATTGTGGATCAAGAAGGGGCTAACAAAGTGACGGATCCGAGGTATTGTGCATACCACAGAGCGGTCCATCACCCTACGAAGTCATGCTACCACCTCAAGGACAAGATCCAGGCGCTAATTGATGTAGGCGTCATAACCCCGAAGCCGTCCAAGAATGTTGGAGCAAACGCGGTTTCGATCAGCTTTGGATCAGTACCCACAGCGTGGTTTGAACCAAAACACATCACCAAAGTGGGAATGAAAACAGTAAACAGTAAACGACGACCCGCATGGACAGCGCCAAAAAGGACTTGTGCCACATACAGCTCCAAACGGCGAAATCCTCTGGGTTCACCCCGACCTGATTGAAGATGAACAATGGGCCGGATCGTCATCCAAGAAGAAGTCCAAAGGGAAAGGAAAGTCTTGCTGCGGAGTCTCTGCTATCCCGGGAGAGGATGACGAAATAATACTAGCTTTCCCGCTCTCTGAAGAAGAACAAGAAGTTTTTGCAACCCGAAGCGGAAATGAGTATCACTACAACTATCCACCACCTAGTGAGCATGGGGTGAATAAACGGGGACCAGCCAAAACTCTCACGGAGATGGGGGTGATTACAAGTCCTACACCGGGCGAAGAGGCTCGACGACAGCCGGTGAATAAACCGAAAGAGAAGAATCCCCAAGAGGTGCAGAATCCGAAGCAGTCTCGTTTCAGTCGTCCGATTGGAAAAGACAAACCGGAAAGCTCGAAGACTCCACAGGTCTTCGATATAATGGCTCAACTAGCCAATATTCCAGCACGGATAACGCTGTATGAGTTGCTGCAGTTATCCAAGGAAACCAGGGAGGACCTGCAAGAAGCGTTGGCTAATTCAGAGGTGTTCCTGACTCAAGTCAAGCCGGTGCCTGAAAATTCAGAACCGCTGAGTCAACAATGC
>NW_017973234.1:0-27763 GCF_001876935.1 Asparagus officinalis | reverse complement strand
CATTACACCGGACTGAAGTTGAGAACGAGCATATCCAAAGTATTCCAGACTCTTTCTATAAAAGAACGAGACTGAAATACTTTGGAGGGGGTATCTGTAGGCATTATAAAATTGCTTATAGGTCCCTTAGCTCAGCGTCGGCACAAACGACAAAACCCAACGAGGCAACGAGATTGACTAATCGCACGCAAGCAACGGAATACGTCATTCGCGTGCGGGATCAAGCCAAGTGTTCGACAGAGTCAACGAGTCATCCACCAAGAGCATACTCGGACGAACAACGATCGAATCAAGATCGTTTCCGACTCGAAACTCAGAAGTGGATTTACTGCCAAATCAGGAATCCGACTTACTGCCAAATCAGGAATCAAATCAGAGTCTGGATCAACCGAATCACAGACAGAACCCAAAGGTGGAAACAGGCAGAAAACCAAACACCCCGGAGGCGGGCTCGCGAAACCAGTCAGCGAGGTGGCTCACCGAGCCACCAAGGTGGCTCGGTGGCCGAGCCACCAAGTGGTAGCTTGGCCGAGCCACCTAAGTGGCTCGGTGGCCGAGCCACCTTGGGGTGGCTCGGCCACCTCCGAGCCCCAAATGGTGGGCTCGGAGGCGAGCCACCTCTAGGTGGCTCGGCCACCTCCGAGCCACCGAATTGTGGCTCGGAGGAGCCGAGCCACCTCCTTGGTGCTTCGGCGGCCACCAAGGTGGCTCGGCCACCACCGAGCCACCAAGTGGCCGGCCGAGCCACCTCTTGGTGCTTGGCATGAGCCGAGCCACCTTGAGGTGGCCGGCCACCTGAGCTGGCCACACGGCACACGGGCACGGGCACAGTAACGAGAGCCTATAAATAGGCCAAGGGGTTCTTCATTTCAAGAGGTTGGAAATTTTGGAGAGGCGAAGCCCTGCTGAACTCAAGACTCAGAACTTAACAAGATTCAAACTTTGGGGCTTCGAAGACTCCGACATTCAGATCTGGTGTGCTCGGTGACCGTCAACGCCAATATAAGGCAGGTGTTCGAGAGGACAGATCTCAGATCTACGCCGTACGAACTCGGATCTAGGCTTGGTCTTAGATCCCGAGACTTGGACGATTGTTCCTTGGTGAAACAATCCTCCCGCCTATTATTTCCTTGGTGAAATAATAACCCGTCGTACTGCGTAGATCCGACCGCGATCTGAATCTCGCCGGTGGTTCCACGCAAACAACCCCGGCGCAGGCAAAAAACCCACCAAGCGAGCGACGCAAAACACGAGCTCGCGATTCGTTCGACACAAAGGAGAAAAGTGTAATCTTTGTTTATTTTTTATTTTGATTTTCGTTGTAACCGATCTTATAAAAAGACCGGATCTTTTGTAACTCAAAAAGTTGTAACTCAAGATGACAATGGAATCAATAACAAAGAAAGCAACGATTTTCCCCGCGAACAACAACAATCCTATAGCAAGGATGAAGAGATAAACGATTGAAGCTCAGGGGTTTGTGGGATGTGAAAGTGAAAACCAAAAATTTAAAGAACTTGAGAACTTGAGAATAAGTTGAAAATCTAAGCTTAGAAGTCTCAAGAGCAAAACTCAAACTTTTCTCTTTGTTTTATTTGATTTCTTAGTTTTCTTGGTTAGTTTAATAAATAAAACCTGAGGACTATTTATAGTCTCTCAATAACTCTGCCCAAATCCAAAGAAAATCCAAAATTTAAGGCAAATCCTAAAATATCAAGAAACTGGAAACAGGCTATTACTGTTGGTGGCTATGATCGGTCGACTGGCCGAGAAAATTAGTCGACCGATCAATAGATCGTTGGGCAAAACTGGAAATCAGAATACACTATCGGTCGACCGATTGTGTGTATTGGTTGACCGATTGTGTGTATCGGTTGACTGATTTGTGTGTATTGGTCGACTGTCTATGTGTATCTATCGTCTAATTAGGAGGCCAATTGTAGGAGCTAAAAACCTGCTCCTGGTCAGTCGAATGCTCTGAAAAACCGGTCGACCGAAAATTTGATATTTCAGAAACCTGCTTTTTTCAGAACTATTGATTTTCTAAATTAGATTTAAAAGATTAAATTAATTCCAAAAATAGTATAACTTAGGAGAATACTTATATATATAAAAATAAATATGTTAGAGAAAGAATTTCTAAAATAACATCTTGTATTTGTGAAAACTTATTGTTTTACAAAAACCGTTAAAAATATGAGTTTTGAAATGTGTGTGTGTAATCCCAAAATGCTTTAAAAATTATATACTTTATTTCTTGCCTACATTATGATCTAGAGAGAAGTAAAAATTCAAATATCGCTTACAATTATACACAATGCTTAAGTATCGATATTCGCTAGAAACTTATTGATGAAGCTCTTCTTGACTATATGCTTGAATGCTCTTCATAAGTAGATATATACTTGAGTCAATCTATGAGCGTTTTGAGGTTTCTTCATCAACTTGCCTCCACCTCCACGGATATCATCGTTACGGAGCAAATCCTTCCAACCTCCAACTGATGGCACTATATTGCTTGATAAATACATCATGTGTAGTATCACTTGACAAGCAATTAGTACCAATAATGAGGTTTGTAAATCATCATCAAAACACGAGACCTAATATCGTCCTCATGATGCGTCAAGCATCTGGTCGAGTGGGTTCATAGGGAGTCGTCTTTGACAAGAGGGTCGACTTGTACCGCCTTTCGCGTTGACATTGAGGAATGTTGACTCGACAAGTCGGCTAGGTCAGGATCTTCGCTGGTCTCTAACCACCAACTTGATTGGGGCATTGCATGTATAAGTACATCTATCCGTTAGTTGGCAATGAGTTGCACTTTCATGAATAAGAACACCATAACAATTATATATAATTATTAACTACAATTAATCTCACTACTACTTGTAAACTTATGACTCTTCATGACAATATAGATACAATGACATCATAGTTACATACATGTCTCATTTAACAATAAAAATATTTTCCCTTCTAAATTAAAACTGTAACATATATAGAGACTAATTAGAACACTCTAGTAGCTGTCATAGGAAGGCTTCTATCCCATTAAGAGTATAGTAGTGCATACGTCCAATTTTATATACTTTGTATGTTTTCATTTCTTAAAAATTTTGGCAGCATCTACCTGTTATTCTCCCTGTACACTGTGCAATTGTTATTATGCATATTGGAAATAGACCAATACACATAACAACATAAGCTTATTGTACATGAAGAACAATGAGTACGTGCTACCAAAATTTTTAAGAAATAAAAATATATAAAACATACAAAGTTGGATGTATACACTACTATATTCCTAACTCGTCCGAGAAGGACAGATCAAATAATTACGAGTTTCAATACCAATTCTTTCTTCTTATAATATAAAGTAAATGATCAATTTTGGGTAGAAAACTTAATCTCCTAACCAATTTTGAGTCACCTATCTTATATTTTAAGTCCAAAGAATTGATTGTAATTATTAGACGGGAGTCTAGGGATAACGTTATCTTTTCATTCACCTAAGTTGGATATATACCACATTAATGAAAAATATAATGTGTTATATATAACTTTATTGTTTGAAAAATTTTTATTTCGCACATTCCAAATCACAAACTTATAGAATCACACATTTTATAGTACGTAGGAAACTTAGTGTAAATCAACTATCATGATTGTGGTGTTCAATTAGGGTTAATAGTTGAAAAGTATTCAATTATGTTTGCGATTATAAGTGTTGTTCAAATAGGGTAAAATGTTGTTGAGTTAAGGTAATAGCTGAAATTTTTTTAGTTAGGGTTACAAGATTCAAACTTACTCATTTTGGGTTATAATTCAGGGTATTTAAACAAAATTGTGCAACAAACAATAAAAAAATTAGAAAATGAATTTTCCATGAAAACACACCTTTGAACTAGAGATAAGAGGATATGAGCGATGGTTAGAGGTGAAGACGATGGGCAGCGGAGGCGGCAAGAATCAGATATGCCTGGTAGCAACGGCAAGAATTAAATATGTAGCGTGCGAGCTGCGGCGTGTGGTTATCGCGGTTCGACAGTGGGAGAGCAACATCGATGTGTGTGGCATGATGGTGGCGACATGTGGTTGTGTGGCGTGCGGGTGGCTTGCGGGCAGTTCGAACGAAAATGAGCGGCGACAGGATTTTTCTTCGGAGGTGAAAAAAGGGAGGGTGGGAGATGAGGGAGAGGGGCAGCGGGGGGTTAGTAGATCTAGGGGTTTTTATGGGCCCCACCATCCTAGACAAACATTTCTATCTCAGATGGGATGGTGGGGCCCATGCTAAAATTTAATTAATATAAAAATTCTATTTAGGTTAGACAGAATTTTTCATCTAATTGCAGCAACCTAGACTGAATGCTCTAGACGGAGAAAATTCCATCTAGTTTATTCAAACTAGACAAAAAAAATTTCGTCTAGTTTGATCCATCTAGGATCTTCATTTTTCTACTAGTGTGTTAACAAGGCATATAATCATAATAGCTTTATAGAAAATGGAATTTCATAGTGATTATCCAAAATTCCACTATATTACTTTTTAGTTTCAAAAATCAATCTTAAATCAGTCTAAATGGCAAAAAAAAAAAAAGGATTGTGATGTACGGGACCATTGTCCCCAACTTCTTCACTCAAAGGCTTCGATCAGTCTCCATAGCATAAAATAATTAAAACTTCTATAGAGTTTAATTGTGTTGTATATTTTACCTCATTGGTCCAGAGAGCAAATTTCTAAAAAGAGCGCCATAGGATCTGGCTCATGTGGGCTTAACAAGCACAAGGAAAAAAAAGGGAAAATTGCTTAGGGCCCCAGTCTCTACGAATTTGTGCTTAAGAGCGCTTTGACTAAGTCAATTGTCAAAAACCCTTCAGAAATTCTTTCTTCTAAGCATTTTGTACCTTTTGACACAAACATCCATGTATAACTTTTTTAGTGTTTCTAAAATATCAGCACCATGAATCATATCCACTCATTGCACCAAAACTACAAACTTATAATGATGTTTGAGGGTTACAATTTTATATTATAACATATAACACCAAGTTGAGCATGCTTTTATTGGTCAAAACTTGGACTTGATATCAATTTAAAAAAATCTACATTAAATTTTTGGCCAGTAGATTTGAACATGTATTACTCTGATACTTTCTTAAGACCACACTACAGCACCAAAACTCCTATGCGATAGTGATGATTAGGGCTTATAGTTTTATATTCTAACAAAAGTTAACATTTCCCCCAAAAGGGTGGCTCATGTGGTTGGATGTGAATATTTGTCCTCCAAATGCCTGGATTCGATGCCCCTCCTATTCACCAGTTATTGCTAAAGTTTAGTTAAGGGCGTTAGCAGTACCTAGGGTTTTACTTGGCTAGTCGCTAGGCCGGGAGTTTGAGCACAGTTTGGGCCTCCTTGAGGTATCTAGGTCTCCTTGGAGTGGGCACGAATTGCCCCTCATGTAGTGTTGCGAAGTCAGGGTTCTTCTTGGATAGCCGAGTGTGCTAGCTAAGGTTTTCCTTGTATCAAAACAAAAGTTAATATTTCATTTTTAAAATTAAGATTTAAGCTTCAAAATTGTTGTAAGAGGGTTATAGTTAACATTTAACAATTAACTTTAGAAAATAAATAAAAGCTTGAAAATGAGCATTTTTATTTACTTCGACATGCTATTTTGTTAACTTTAGTTCTTTAAATTAACTTTGACTTTTTTTGTTATATTTAGTTTTTTGTTTCCTTTGGCATATCTTCTTGTTAATTTTAGTTGTTTTTTAAATTGAAGTTGTTGATGCTCGTAAACAAACAGTCGATGGGGGTGCGGTAGGCTGTCGCAATAGGATGATGAAGGATAAAGGGGACGACTTCCCTTCTGACTTTATGCCTAGCTCTGAGCGTATGGGGTGGACTGATAGCCTGCACGCACAAGCAACGCCGGGGTATGGGGCGTGTTTCCCCCGTGGTACCTCCGACAGTCAAGTTAGAGGATGAATTTGAGGGAGGTTTTAGTAAGAGTCCCTGGGCCATTGAGGTCCATGCAGGGTGCATTCTCCTTCAGAATTTATTAAGGAAAAATTTGAAGAAAATAATGACTTCTTGGTTTTAGTTTTTTCGAACCTCCTCCTCTGAAAGGATTCGCCTCCCTCTTCTTTTTCCTCCCTTTTCGATCTATCCTCTCTTGCCTCCCTCTTTATAGGCTGTTGAGGATAGACACGTGGTTTCATCAGGGGTTTAAGGATGATGGTGGGGGATGAGCTGGAGGCTGAGTCAGCAGTAGTCTCTTCACGTGTCGGCTGGCGACTAGAGGAGAATTATTTCGAGATGATCTCGATAAGACCCCTAGGGTTGTTTAGATAGTACATGGCAGAGAATACGGTGGGGCGATAAGTCGCCCTTATCTTTATAGATGGAGGTTAGCGATTGGAGGGCAAGGCGCTCAAGTACAGAGGGTGCCTCGATAACGTCCCGGGTTTGACGGATAAGGATCAAGAGAAGATAGGTTGACCGATCTAGCCACTCATTGCTTTACAGATGCCGGGTTTGACGGATAAGGATCAAGAGAAGATAGGTTGACCGATCTAGCCACTCATTGCTTTACAGATGGCAGCTGGCAACTGGAGAAAGGTCATCCAAGCTTAGAGGGTGTCTTGATTAGCCCCCGAAGTGACTTGGGAATAGAATGAGCCGCCCGTGTATTTAAGACTTCGTCAGAGTTTAAGACGTTTGACGTGACTGATCAATACTGTGGTTGATCGATGTATGTCTTGGAAATAGCTCAGTTGGATGACTTGGATCCTTATCTTCCCCAGTAGGATTGAATTGGAATGTGGGTCATTCTCATAACTAGCTGACTAGATAAGTGAGTCGTTGGTATAGTCAGACGGCTCGGTAGACAGCTGAGTCGCTCGTGGGGGAGTCGTCTCAAAGACGAAAAGGCCGACTGCCTTCGCGCTTCATGCCGGCTAAAGCGTCTAGCTTCTGGCTAGGCTTTTTTGGCTGGGTCGATTTGAATTGTGACTCCATTAGGCATGTGGAGACAATCTTCTGATATCTTTGTCGATAAACAGTAGATTACCATAACAGTTGGCCCCTTTCATTCGGAGCCGCCTTTGGTCGGGTCCAAGTGAAATAGGTATGACACGGCTCTTGATATCATGAATTTTTAGCCGGCCAATCGTGGCTGGAGAGAGTTTTTGAACTCGTTAACTGTCGATTCTTTGGTTCGGCGATACCGATGTTGAAAACCGCTTCATGGGGAAATGAGACTTCATGGGAAGAGTGGGCAGCAGTTATGTTGAGTGGTTAATATTCCCCGTAAGTCATTTCTGCTTCTGAAAATGGATCTGTTTTGATCTTCCTTGGTTGCTTTGAGGTCATGCCTCTTGAGTTCTGGTTGCTTCATCAGAGGTTTTATAAATAATCCTTGATACGACTTTGGGAGTACATTTCTTCATCAAAAACATTCATCTTGTTAGATCCCTATTTCTTTAAATATTTTATTCTGGCTTTTCCTCAAAATGACCGTGAGAGGAGGCTCAGGGTTCTGTATTGTGCTCGATCAAGAATGTCTTTGGATGACGTGCCTTACTTGCATAGTTGGTACGACATCTCTCGCACCATGATGCTAGGAGCACCGGACAGCTTCACTCCGGTGCATATGCATGGTGAGGACAAAGTGCCTCTCTACCAGGCGCACTTGGAATGCGGCTTGCGCTTGTCGTTGCATCCCTTCGTTAGGGAAGTTTTCGCGGCGCTGGGGGGTTTCCCGTGCCAATTCCATCCGCATGCTATGTATATTTTGATGGCGTTTGTAGATGCCTGCTCCAAGGTGGGCGTGGTGCCCAACATTAATTTGCTTGGGCACGTAGTTAGTGTGGGGTCCTTGGAGGGCGACCCTCACTATTTTTTCCGCTGCTGGGGCGAATTCCACCTGGATGATGACTTCCCGGAGTTGGTAGAGGATTGATGGAGATCTTTTGTCTGGGTATTTTGTGTCAAAAACATTTTATCCTGCTCGGGTTGGCCTGAAGTACAGGATAACGTGTTGGAGCCGAGGGCCCTCAGCCCTCTCGAAACTAGAGACCTGGAGAAGCTTCGTTGCCATCTCGGCCTCTAGGAGTCTCGGGCTCTGGATGGGGATGAATTCCTAGAGGTGGAAAGGTCCTCGTCATCTTCTGACTCTGGAGCAGCAGTCCTTCCTCCCTTAATGGAGGTACGTGAAAGGACTGACTTGGAGGGGCCAAGTTCTTCCAGGAGGCCTTTGAAGAAGACAAGGGAAGACGATGATTCTTCGCCTTAGGAAGGAGCCGGTTTTTTTTTTTTGTAAGCCCTGTTGGGCCCCTATTGGTAAGGAACATATTTTGAATAAAAAATGACTTTCCTTATCATTTGCTTCTGAGAACAAACTATCTGCTGAGTCTTGTGACCATGTAATCATTATAATTCAGCCTAGTCCTCTTCTTTAGGGATCACTTCGGCCTTTACAGACCATGGGCGTCAGTGTTACCACTTCTTTGTTTGGTTGAGAATTGAGAAGCATAGAGGTTATCCTCGGTACTTTGTCTTGGGCTCGTCTAAATGAAGAAATTTAGGCTTTAATGTCTGGCCGAGGCATATCATACTTTGAATTTATTCTTAGATGACTGACTAAGAAGTTGTTGTGCCTTGGTTTTACCCAGATTAGGTACCAGGGACTTGCATCCGACTAAGAAGTCATTATGCCTTGGTTTTACCCAGATTTGGTACCAAGGTCTTGTATCCGACTGAGAAGTCGTTGTGCCTTGGTTTTGCCCAGATTCGGTACCAAGGTCTTGTATCTGACTGAGAAGTCGTTGTGCCTTGGTTTTACCCAGATTTGGTACCAAGGACTTTTATCCGACTGAGAAGTCGTTGTGCCTTGGTTTTATCCAAATTCGGTACCAAGGTCTTGTATCAGACTGAGAAGTCGTTATGCCTTGGTTTTATTCAGATTTGGTACCAAGGACTTTTATCTGACTGAGAAGTTGTTATGCATCCCTTGGTTTTACCCAGATTCGGTACCAAGGTCTTGTTTCTGACTGAGAAGTCGTTATGCCTTGGTTTTACCCTGATTTGGTACTAAGGTCTTGACCATATGTTCGATGAGAGCATACAGAATCGAACCATATGTTGTGCCCTAGTTTTACCCTGAGAAGGTACCAAGGTCTTGTATCCGACTGAGAAGTCGTTGTGCCTTGGTTTTACCCTATGAATGTACCAAGGTCTTGACCATATGTTCGATGAGAGCAGATAGAATCGAACCATATGTTGTGCCTTAGTTTTTCCCTAAGAAGGTACCAAGGTCTTGACCATATGTTCGATAAGAGCAGACAGAATCGAACCATATGTTGTGCCTTGGTTTTACCCTGAGAAGGTACCAAAGGGCTTTGTTCTGACTGAGAAGTCGTTGTGCCTTGGTTTTACCCTACGAAGGTACCAAGGACTTGACCACATGTTCGATGAGAGAAGACGGAATCGAACCATATATTGGGCCTTGGGCTTACCTTTAAGAAGAGCCAAGGACTTTGTTTCGACTGAGAAGTCGTTGTGCCTTGGTTTTACCCAATGAAGGTACCAAGGACTTGACTATATGTTCGATGAGAGCAGACGGAATCGAACCATATATTGTGCCTTGGGCTTACCTTTAAGAAGAGCCAAGGACTTTGTTCCGACTAAGAAGTCGTTATGCCTTGGTTTTACCCTATGAAGGTACCAAGGACTTGACCATATGCTCGATGAGAGCAGGCGGAATCGAACCATATGTTGTGACTTGGGCTTACCATTAAGAAGAGCCAAGGACTTTGTTCCGACTAAGAAGTTGCTGTGCCTTGGTTTTATCCAAATTCGGTACCAAGGACTTGTATCCGACTGAGAAGTCGTTGTGCCTTGGTTTTATTCAGATTCGGTACCAAGGACTTTTATCCGACTGAGAAGTCGTTGTGCCTTGATTTTACCCAGATTTGGTACCAAGGTCTTGTATCTGATGGAGAAGTCATTATGCCTTGGTTTTACCCAGATTCGGTACCAAGGTCTTGACTATAAGTTCGATGAGAGCATACAGAATCGAACCATATGTTGTGCCCTGGTTTTACCCTGAGAAGGTACCAAGGTCTTGTATCCAACTGAGAAGTCGTTGTTCCTTGGTTTTACCCTATGAAGGTACCAAGGTCTTGACCATATGTTCGATAAGAGCAGACATAATCGAACCATATGTTGTGCCTTGGTTTTACCCTAAGAAGGTACCAAGGTCTTGACCATATGTTTGATGAGAGCAGACGGAATGGAACCATATGTTGTGCTTTGGTTTTACCCTGAGAAGGTACCAAGGGCTTTGTTCCGACTGAGAAGTCGTTGTGCCTTGGTTTTACCCTACGAAGGTACCAAGGACTTGACCACATGTTCGATGAGAGCAGACGGAATCGAACCATATATTGGGCCTTAGGCTTACCTTTAAGAAGAGCCAAGGACTTTGTTCCGACTGAGAAGTCGTTGTGCCTTGGTTTTATCCTATGAAGGTACCAAGGACTTGACCATATGTTCGATAAGAGCAGACAGAATTGAACCATATGTTGTGCCTTGGGCTTACCTTTAAGAAGAGCCAAGGACTTTGTTCCGACTGAGAAGTCGTTATGCCTTGGTTTTACACTATGAAGGTACCAAGGAATTGACCATATGTTCGATGAGAGCAGACGGAATCGAACCATATGTTGTGCTTTGGGCTTACCTTTAAGAAGAGCCAAGGAGTTTGTTCCGACTGAGAAGTCGTTGTGCCTTGGTTTTATCAAAATTCGGTACCAAGGACTTGTATCCGACTGAGAAGTCGTTGTGCCTTGGTTTTATCTAGATTCGGTATCAAGGACTTTTATTCGACTGAGAAGTCGTTGTGCCTTGCTTTTATCTAGATTCGGTACCAAGGACTTTTATCCGACTAAGAAGTCGTTGTGCCTTAGTTTTATCCAGATTCGATACCAAGGACTTTTATCCGACTAAGAAGTTGTTGTGCCTTGGTTTTACCCAGATTCAATACCAAGGTCTTGTATCCGACTGAGAAGTCGTTGTGTATTGGTTTTATCCAGATTCGGTACCAAGGACTTTTATCCAACTGAGAAGTCGTTGTGCCTTGGGCCTTTCTGAGGCGGCACCAAAACTGTTGACTAAGAAGTTGTCGAGTGTTGGGCCTATCCCGAGGTGGCGCCGGGGTCTTGTAACCGAATGAGGAGTCGTTGTGCCTTGGTTTTACCCAGATTAGATACCAAGGGATTTTATCCGACTGAGTGGTTGCCGTGCCTTGGTCTTACTCTTTAGGAAGTGCCAAGGGCTTTGAAGAATCCAACCGAGTGGTTGCCGTGCCTTAGTCTTACTCTTTAGGAAGTACCAAGGGCTTTGAAGAATCCGACCGAGTGGTCACCATGCCTTGGTCTTACTCTTTAGGAAGTGCCAAAGGCTTTGAAGAAACCGACCGAGTGGTCGCCGTGCCTTGGTCTTGCTCTTTAGGAAGTGCCAAGGGCTTTGAAGAATCCGACCGAGTGGTCTCTGTGCCTTGGTCTTACCCTTTAGGAAGTGCCAAGGGCTTTGAAGAATCCGACCGAGTGGTCGCCGTGCCTTGGTCTTACTCTTTAGGAAGTGCCAAGGGCTTTGAAGAATCCGACCGAGTGGTCGCCGTGCCTTGGTCCTACTCTTTAGTTAGTCTTACTCTTTAGGAAGTACCAAGGGCTTTGAAGAATCCGACCGAGTGGTCACCATGCCTTGGTCTTACTCTTTAGGAAGTGCCAAAGGCTTTGAAGAAACCGACCGAGTGGTCGCCGTGCCTTGGTCTTACTCTTTAGGAAGTGCCAAGGGCTTTGAAGAATCCGACCGAGTGGTCGCCGTGCCTTGGTCTTACTCTTTAGGAAGTGCCAAGGGCTTTGAAGAATCCGACCGAGTGGTCGCCGTGCCTTGGTCCTACTCTTTAGGAAGTGCCAAGGGCTTTGAAGAATCCGACCGAATGGTCACCTTACCTTGGTCTTACTCTTTAGAAAGTGCCAAGGGCTTTGATGGACCTGGCCGAGTGCCCAGCTAACTAGGTCTTTGATGTCTTTCATTTCCTCCTTTACATTTCCATTGATTATTGGAATTTTACAAAGGATAAAGTACAATAGTCTTGCACTCGCAACTTTGGATGATGCCGAATTCGTACTTTTTACTCATGCGCCTTTTGAGGATGAATTTTTGCTGGGGACTAGGTTACCGAGGCTAAGCTTCTTTGACTATTTCTTTTCACCTGTGAACCTCCCCGCCTTGACGAATGGAAGTCGTTGCTTCGTTGGCCATCTTTGTTGCTAAACTGAGTTGCGCCCGGAGTCGGGGCTTGTTCTTTCTCTTGATGGTGAGCCATTTGGCTTTTTAGGCGTCATTGAGTTGCTGGCATATTGGCCATCTCATCAGCCAAGGACCTACTTTGAGGCTTTGCTGAGATCCTTGCAGGTCGACGGTGGACAGGGTGATTTTCGACAGATATTGCTTGTCTACCATCGGTTGCTCTGTTAGGCCTGATATTCCATTGTTTGAGCTTTTGGAAGATGTAGCTCGACGGAGGGGGCCCAGGCAACTTCTGTGATGGGGGCTTCTTATTGGAGGGAACCCCACAGGCCGAAGTTTTGTTCCTTGGAATTTGATGGGATCATGTTCTTCCTCTTGAGGATTCCAGGGATAACGACGGCCGGACCATCTTATAAATAGAGGAGCCTTCTTGCGGGAAGAGTACAAGTCACATGCTTTGACCACCCGAATGTACTTCGACTCTGGCGGTTCTTAGCAGTGACTGGTGGCCAGGACTGTTGAATCTTCCTGAGAAGACCAGATGACGAGCCCTTGAGCTCTTCCCGCTTTCTCACACTGGGTGAGAAAGGACTTCTTCTATGAAGGCGATGATGGTTTGGGTAGCTCATCACAGATTCTGTGGTGGCCGTAGAAAGCCTACGCTTCATATTCAAGCCAGATGAGCACTTTAGTGCTGCATCTTCTTTAGGAGGGCTTTCGGGGTTCTTCTTGACAAATACCTCCCCCCCCCGAAAGCTACTGGAGCCCCCAAGGGATACACCCAGACTGGCTCCTCATAGCCATGGCTAATCCTCCTTAGCTTGAATGATGCGATTCCAGGCTTTGTTTACCTTGAACGGTGCAATTCCAGTAGTGTAAGGATGAACTGGATCAGGCCCCTGCTCAGAATTGGGCATTTCTTCTCAGAGAAGAGAGTGGATCCCACGGTGGGCGCCAGACTGTTGATGCTCGTAAACAAACAGTCGATAGGGGTTTCAGGTTTGCTGAATCGTCGAGACATTGAATCGTCGAGAGGGGTCCGCTTTCCTTCTTTGACTTTATGCCTGGTTCTCAGAGCTCGGAACAGGCGAGCGACCTGCACATGTAAGAATCGTGGGAGTACGGGGTTCGTTTCCCCGTGGTACCTCCGACGGTCAAGTCTGTTGATGAACTTGAGTGGGGTAATAGAAGAACAGTGTATTCTTCTAAAAATGTGTCTAGACAGTTTCTTAGTAGTAAGGAGAATCCAACCTCTTTTCATGATGAATAGCATATGTATTTATAGAGGATGCCAAGGGCCGAATCGGCATCTAGTGAGAATGCAGTTTATGATGATGGCGAGGGGTGAGCTGGAGGCTGAGTCACCCTCTGCTCGATACGTGTCGATTGGTGAGTGACGTGGAGTCGCTTCTGTGCTATGGGGAATCAGGAGCCGTCGAGGCTTGTCGACGAGTGACGTGGGGTCACTTCTGTGGTATGGGGAATCAGCAGCCGTTGAGTCTTGTTGACGGGTGACGTAGAGTTGTAATGATGATCATAAACAGTTAAAATAATGCTGAGAAATAATATTCCGAGTCGCCCTTGGGAAAAGTGTCGATCGGTTGATCAATGGGTAATCATCTTTTGCTCGACTGAGTCCGCCCTTCGAGTCGTCTTGGAATGAAGTCGACTCGACCGAACCTGCTCTCGGGATAACATATTTGTGGGGAACAGGAAACACCCCATAACAGAAAGGTAACAGGGGTGAGCACGGTTTGGTGAAAGCAATCAAACTGACTAAACTGACAGAATTTTGATGGTTTATTTAAGCTTTAGAAAGACTTTAGTTTAGTTTGATTTTAAAATATTTAAAACCAAAGTAACAACTCTCAAAATAATTGTCTAAAACTTTTACTGGGTCAAGATGAGTAGAAAATCTATACTAATATTTTTATGTACCCTAATTGATTAATGTTTAATTTTTAGTTTGTAAAGTCATTGATTTGATGAGTTCTCTCTTTTAGTTGGGAATGTGAGATGATTGAATGTTTTAAAGGAGCAATAGTCTTGTATTTTAGCTAGAATTTCCTTCACTTACATGTATAAGCCCAAACCAAACAAATCAAACCGATCTGCACCGAACCAATTTGACGTGGTTCAGTTCGATTTGGTTTGATAAAAAATAATACCGATTGAACTGATCGCTTGCTCACCCCTAGTCAGAGAAAAATGAGAGGGACTATGGATGAAAGGATAGGAAGAATGGAAGAATGGAGGAGAAAGGAGGATAGAAAAAAATGTAAATTGAGAGGAGGAAAAATGAGGGATGAGGTAGAGTGGAGGCTTTTATTTTAACTTTAAAATTTGTATGTTAACTTTAAAGCTTAAATGTAAGGCTTATTATACCTTAAGGAGATACTACTGGGGAAGGGAAAGGCAAGAGCGCTAGTGGTGAAGGAATGAGAAGGGAGGCCTCATATATTTATGAGAGAGAGAGAGAGAGAGAGATGAAATTTGTTTATGAGTGAAGTGGTGAAGAAAGAAGGAGGAGAGTGGAGGATAAATGAAGGACAAGATGCAATCGGACGGACGCATGTCGATTAACAGGTCATGCAGACAAGCCATGGGGCTAGAATAGATCAATGTACATTGACTGACGGCCCACGGCAGTGAGCAACAAGACTCAACTAGATCGACAGATGTAAGCCGATAGGTGATTGCAGTTATGTTTAACTCATGTCAATTTTTTTATTAAACTAGAACACGTCCAACTAGTGCTAAATGAGCATGCAAGACTTTTCCTTTTTTTTTTGGTCTCACTGATAGGTACTAGGAACAACCCCGGATGCCCATAGCACTGCTTATTGGAAACATGAGATACAACAAGATGGGATATGCATATCATCATTATTAATCAAAATTAATCAAATGAATACCTAGATGCATATCATCACTATTAATCAAAATTAGTCAAATGAATACCTAGATGCATATCATCACTATTAATCAAAATTAATCAAATGAATACCTAGAACACTTCTTGATCCTCCATAGTGCCATCTCCCAACATCTAATTGAAAATCTCAAGATCTACCTGAAAAGCTTACTCAAGAGAATCCTCCAACTAAAATCCACCCGTCACCGAAGAGGAGCAATACTGAGAGATAGGTTCTCAAAATTTTATTTTTCCGATTTTTTTTATTTTATCTTCATAAGATTTTCTTTTATGTCTTCATAAGGCATATGAATCCTATTTATAGGATTAGACAAACCTTATAGATTACAAATTCTAAATAATTTAGAATTATTCGAAAACTCAATCCTTAACAGTTAAGGATAAAATAGAATTGCATTGCATTTATATCTCTTTTAATAACATTACTGAGACCAATTTGGTCTCATATCAAGAACCAATTATTAATCAAATTAATAATTTCAATTTAATAACTAAATCTCAATCCGACTAACTGTTCATAAAAGCTCTTCCATAATATAGAATTAAATAATCATAAATAATATTATTTTATATTCAGTCCCTTCCGGTATAATTTATATCAGACAAACTTTATCGAGCAGGAAAGTTCACCTAATTGCTCATACCTAAATTACAATCTTTATGAACATAAATAAAAATTAATTTGAAATATCAAAATATTGTATTTTATAAGAAAATAATTTTTTTAAAAATATTTTTTAAAATCATTGATTAGTGGGAATTTAATAACGTTATGACATATGAATAATAAATTAATTCATCATAATGAACATACTAAACTTTATCTAGATATTTATCATTTTCTAATTTAGTAATCCAATGTTTCAAGTTATGTAGTGCTTGCTAAATAAGTTTAGCCATCACATCAAATCATACTAAATTATCAAATCAAAAATGATAATATCATTAAGTCAAAGTGACCTTTGACAATCTGAATTCTTTATCTCCTAGGTGACTTGTTCTAGAGAATTCAATTACAATCTAGTACTACACATATTACAATATATTTTTATGACATACTCCCAGAGAATCTCCATTCTCGATGGTTAAGACCCACCACCTTATCTCACATATCGGTATCATGCCTAATAACCTATTATAATAAAGCTATCATTTACCAATTATAGGTTAAGCATAAGTTTAAGAAATTTTTAAATTAGATCACATCTCTAAGCAAGTGACCATCACGGTGTATGATCTAATAAAACAATTTCTAAGAATATTATAACAAGTATAGAAATGATACTCAAATTAAACGTGTAATAATTAAATATGTTAATATTTTAAAAATATTATATAACTTGCATAGATATTCAAGAGCATATTATTATTACTCCAGTACTATTGAGCCCATCTCTCTGACTGCAACAAAGCAAACATCGATTCCTTCTGTTTAAATCATTTATAAATAATGGGGTTGATTGTATATAGTCCTTTTGCAGCTGTTTTGAGTTCATTACTTTAGTAGTTCAATTGTTACACATAAATCATTGATTATCTTTTGGCTCTTTTGCCCTTAGACTGACTAACTTCACTATTAAGGGATGTTGAGATTTATTTACAGATAGAGATCAAGTTACCATGTCCGCCCACCCCTTAAACCCCTCTTCCTCCTCAGCGCCTCACCCCTTAGGAGAGGGTTTTTTCCTCTGTCTCCCTCCTCCAAAGCTAACCCTAGACCCCCTAAACCCTCAGATCCTCCCCTCAAACCGCCTCCTCAGCCACCAGATCCATCCCTCCCACCTCTGCTTGCTCAGCCCCTAAACCCTCAGATCCTCCCCTCAACCACCCTCTGCTTGTTGTGGGTTTTTTTCCATCTATAGCGCCTCGTCAGCAAGCTGCGGGTATAGTTCCTCCGTCAGCATCAGCTCCCAGCAGCTCTCTTCACACTCCCCACCCACCTCCTCCTCAGAAGCAGTCCTATGCCCAAGCCGCTAAGGGTGCTCGAGGCAATGGGTTTGTGTCAGCCCCTGCTCACGAGATCGACTCGTTTGCTTGACTCCCTCTAATAGGCATTAATATCATCAGCGGTTCTCGTGACGGTATCCCCTCTTTTTCTTTCATCTCATCAAACCTCCCAAAAATTGAGAAAGTGTATGCCAATGCATTGGTGATGAAGTTCTTTGGTGGCCGTCCATCGCTCGAGGTGAGCTAGAAGGAAATCCTTAGCTGGGGAATCGTAAATCTCTTCTCTATTGGTGTAAGGACCATGAATTTTGATACTATTTAAAATAATTTTTTAGTATTTTAAAATATTTAATTATGATTTTAAAAGAGTATTTATATTTTTCTCGAATTTCTATAATTTTCTATGATTTAAAGTCCAAGTTTTATAATTATTTAAATGTTTTAGATATTTATAAATTTATTTTGTGTGGTAAAAATTTTTTGGAATTAATTTGTTATGTTATAGGTACTATTACATATTATTTTAAATAATATGTTGTACTATTAATATTATTACATAATATTTCGTATAATACTTTGTATTATTAATTACGTATTTTTGGTATAATTGATTGTATTATTTCTATTGTTACATATTATCTGTCGTATTAGTATAACTAGTATATTTTTGGTATAATTGATTGTATTATTTCTATTGTTACATATTATCTGTCGTATTAGTATAACTAGTATGTTTTACTGTGTACGTAATTGTCCCAAAATTATTTGATTTTAAATTTAAGTAGAAATATTTTTATTATTAATTATTCTTGTTTAATTATACAATATGAGTATATTTCAACTGTTTCGTATCAACTGTTGTGATAGCACAACATGTACGTTTTTATTTGTAGATAATTATTATGTAATTAGTTTAATTTTTAAATACTCGTAACTATTTTATTTTAATTATTTAACCCTAACCCTAACCCTAATATAATAATATATATATATGGTTAACTCTCTCTCTCTCTCCTCTCTGTGTTTTCACGCCGCCCCCTATTTTCTCTCTCATCCTCGATTTCCTTCACCGTCGCTCCAGCGTCCGACCCGGCCGCTCAACGTTCGAGACCCGCGTGAAGTGCGAAAAGAACCATACCTCCGACGACCTCTGTCGCCCACTCCCTCTAGCTCCGATGACTCTCCGCCGGCCACCTCTCCCAGCACCAAACCCCGCTCGCCTCAGCCACCATCTCCACGAACCCCTCCTTCGCCGTCGGCCTCCGCCCCCGTCGACCCCATCTCCTTCAGCACCACCTAAAAGCCCCATTTGAGCCGTCGCCTGAGCCAGCCTCCCTCCGACCACCCTAGCTTCGCCTTGAGATCCGCTGTCCTCCGATCAGCCGCCCGACAACCAGCGACGAGCCAAGCCCTCTGCCAGCGCCTCTCCCGACGCCCTTGCTCGCCGTCGTGCTCACCAACGTCGCAACCCCCATCAGTCCAGATCCGTCTCCACAGCGCCGCCACCACATCGTCGACAGGCCCCATTGGCCTCGCAGGCAAGATCTCGCCTCTCCTTTTTAACAGCGCCGCCACCACATCGTCGACAGGCCCCATTGGCCTCGCAGGCAAGATCTCGCCTCTCCTTTTTATCGTTTGATATTTACATTCCATATGTGTAGATTAATTGCATTATAGTTAACCTTGTGGGTTGTTGGTGAATGTTGTTGATTTAAATTATAGATATGTGATGAGTAATATTTTCAGAAAAATTATAATGAATTAAAAGAATTTAGTTCGGCAAAAGAATCATTTTTAGATAATTATAATAATTTAAAAGAATTTATTTTAGAAAATGAATTAGTTTAGATTAATTGTTAAGCGAAATAATTTAAAATGAATTAATTTAGAAAAAGATTATTTTTTGAATTATGTAGATGTTGTTTATGATTTATAATTCTTATTTTGATTATCTGATATGTTATGATATTATTGCACATGATTAGTTGCATTGATTGTCCCATGTTGTGATTAAGAATTATTAGGAGTTTTTGTATATAGTGACATGTATGACACAGTTGGGATCTAGAATCTTGTGTGTAGTTGACCTGGAATTATGAGAATTTGGGTGAGAAGTCTCATTCCAGACTCCTCTATAAAAGAATGAGTCTGAAATACTTTGGAGGGGGTATCTGTAGACGTCGAAAAATACCTATAGGTATCCACACACAGCTCGAGACGGAGAGAAGATGACGAACGTCGTTATCCGAATTATCTGACGCCGACCAATGCATGAAACAAAACGGCCAACGCTAGATGGCCCGCGTGCTCACCGGCCACCACCAAGTGGCCAACACGTTCACCATTCACCTCCAACTTAACAAAATTTATGTTGCAAGTCGGTGAAGCGTACGAGTCAATGTAACACACGAAATGACAAAAGACAATGCAGCTAGGAGTTGTGTTTCACCCAAAAGGGGCGAAACACCATGTGTGACTCGCACATATCATGTGTGGCTTGGCTATTGTAAGTTGTAGGTCTTTTCGTCAGCTTTCCAACTCATCTTGAATCACCTCATTCCGAGATCGGACGAGAGAGTTAGAGCCAAAACACCCGAGGTAGTACGAACTGGCTCGGTGACTCGCACCCATGCGAGTCACCAAATGGTGGCTCGCACAAAAAGTGATATTTCGGCCATGTTGTGATTTGATTCTGAAGAAATTCAAAACACAAACGTTGTAGGTCTTTTCGTCATCTTTCCAATACATCTTAAATCACCTCATTCTGAGATCGGACGAGAGAGTTAGAGCCAAAACACCCAAGGTAGTACGAACTGGCTCGCATGGCTGCGAGCCACCTGGCCGAGTCACCAAATGGTGGCTAGCATAAAAAATGATATTTCGGCCATGTTGTGATTTGATTCTGAAGAAACTCAAAACACAAAAGTTGTAGGTCTTTTCGTCATCTTTCCAACACATCTTGAATCACCTCATTCCGAGATCGGACGAGAGAGTTAGAGCCAAAACAACTGAGGTAGTACGAACTGGCTCGCATGGCTGCGAGCCACCTGGCCGAGCAACCAAATGGTGGCTCGCACAAAAAGTGATGTTTCGGCCATGTTGTGATTTGAAGAGCCTATAAATAGACCCCTAGGCTCATTGTTTGAAGGTTGGACTTTGGAGAGGGGAAACTCTGCTGGATTAAAGACTCAAGACTAAAAAAAGATTGGAGCTTTGGAGCTTTGAGGACTCGGACTTTTCAGATCTAGTTCTTGGCGATCATTCACGCCAAATAAGGCAGGAGTTCGAGAGAGATCAGATATGAGATCTACACGGTCATCCTCCGGATCAAAACTTGGTTTTTGATCCCGAGAAGAGTATTGATTTTGCTTGGTCGATTTCGATTACTTAGGGCTATTATTTCCTTGGTGAAATAATCCCCTCGGCTGTTATTTCCTTCATGAAATAACACCCGTCATACCGTGTAGATCTGACCGGATCAAGATCGCGCGGTGGTCCACGGATTAACCCCGGCGCAGGTAAATAACCCACACAAGCAAGAGACCGCAAAACAGGATCTTGCGATTTGTTCGAGAAAAGGAAAGTTATAATTTTTCTTTTTTCTTTGATTTTGTTATAACCGGATCTTATAAAAAGACCAGATCTTTTGAAACCGATAAACTGTTGCTTAAGAAAACAATGACGTCAATGAAAACGATTTTTCCCGCGAACAATCTGGCGACCACAGTGGGAGCCACCGATCTCGATGCCGAGATCGTTGCGTCGTAGCCGCGGATCTCAATCCCGGTCGAGGAGGAGGTCGAGTATGAATTCGACCAACAAAAGTTCGAGGAGTATCTGTCATCCTCGTCCGAATCCACCTCCCCCCGCAAGTCCAAGAAAAGGCAATGGAGTCCACTGACGGAATCCGCTATAACGCGGATCTGAAGAGCAGGAGAGGCAAACAGCCTCAACAAACAATGAATGGCAGCTCCTCCAAGCCGCCAACGAATGAATGGATCCGTGTCAAACGGAATCGTTCGACACTTGAAGAGCGCATTCGCAAGCACCACGCACTGTTAGCGCAGGCACGGGCTCAAGTCCAAGAAGCCCGCAAAAGACTGCAGAAGGAGGTGGCCAAGAAGCCGCCACCAATCCTCCAAGTATGGAAGCCGAAGTCTAAAGCGGCGATTCAGGCTAAGGAACAATCATTGCAGCCTTCAACGCAAGTTCAACCTCCGGCGAACCAACCTGAATCACCGGTAATTCCAGTAGCTATTGCGGGAGATCCCGCAGAATCATCCCAAAGAAAGAAGTCAGTTTTGGAGCGCCTCGGTCCACTTCCCGATGAAGGATGCAAAGCTCCAGTTCAAGAACGTTTGGGCCCGATAAAGAAGCCTCGAACGACTCAACATGCTGGGAGTCGCCGCCACCCTCAACATGACAAAGAGATCAGGGCAGCTAGGCGCACCAATTTGCGCATTGAAGTCCAGGAGCCCGCTGAGAACTCACGCCCACAAAGGCATGTTTTGAGGCGCGTGACTCTTGAAAGCCCAAAGAAGGCAGTTCACCCTCAGAAGGAAACATTGTCGTCTGATGACGATAGCGTTATACCTGAGAAGTCGTGCCAACACACGATAGGTTACTCCGACCTTCAAGCAGACGAGTTGTACTATCGTGTTGGGGGTACGAGTAAAAACAGAAAAAGGAGTCCTCGAGAACTAGAAACTCAATGCCCCTGTTCCAAACTCATTCGGGCAGTATTGTCTGAGTGCAACTGCATCAAGACAGTTCCCGAAAGAATTTCGGTTTTCGAAAGACTCAGTACCGAAACGCCAAAACCAAGGCATAGGCGTTTTCGACAAAGAAGAATGGTAGTCGAGGATGGAGAATTTCCGTGGGTCACCACGAATATGACCAACAAAGGGACATCGACACAGGATAATCCCGAGTCGATTCCGAAAGTACCCCGACGTGTAACCCGTCTGCAGTCCGGAGCCATCATACGAGCAACTTATGGTAGGATTCGGACAAGATTACCTTTAGAAGATAAAGAATCGGATGCCAGCTCTGCAGTTGCGTCAGAAAATACGGTATCCAGCGAGGGACAACCCCGCGAGTTACTTATGATAAGTGCGGAACAAGTGGCCAAGATGCTCGAAGAAGCCATGGCTAAACAACAGGAGAGCTTCAGGTTCGAAATGCAAATGGCCATGCAATACATGAGAGAAAGGCATGACCAACAAATCCAAACATTGACGAACCAGCAAGGCGAGCCAAGTCGTCGTAACCAGGTTAATCTGGAAGATGAAGACACCGGTGCGGATGAAGCTCATAATGCCAATAATCCTCCCGTCAATGCAGGGGGTGGTATCAAGAATGCTAGTCATAACGCCACACTTTCACATCAGAATCGTGCTAACGAAAATACAAGTGAAAGTTTGAAGATTAAAAACCTCGAGAGCAAAATCAATACATTGATTTCCGCTCAAGAGATGAAAAAGACGGGCATTCCTTGTCCATACCCAAGAGAATGAGAATCAATCCCGTATCCGGCGAAGTTCAATCTAATTAACTTCACGCCGTTCGATGGGAAGGGTTCACCCACTCAGCATTTGATTTACTTCAAATCACACCTAGGGGTTATCTCTGGTAATGAGCCTCTGATGGTACGGTCCTTCGTTGGCACTCTTCGTGGAGCCGCCTTCGATTGGTATCACCGCCTCAAGTCAGGAAGTGTGAATAGCTGGGACGACATGGAGACTAAATTCCTCACCGACTTCTTCGACGATGACACCGAGACACCCATCGGGTCGTTGCTTGACGAGAAACAGAAAGACAGAGAATTAGTTGATACCTTCGTCAAAAGGTTCCGGAACAATACGATGAACTGTCGGGACCCGATCACTGAGGAGTTCATTCTCCAGACTTGCCACAACAACCTCGCATTGGACGTGTTGGAAGCAATGGGGACAGCACCGTCCAAAACATGGAAGGATTTGAAGGTCCGAGGAGAGCAAGCCGAGCGATTCCTCAAAAGGAAGAAGGCCGAGAGGAGCCAACCAACGGCGGATCTTCCGAACTCAAACTTCGCCTCCCGTGGGAAGGGCAAAACACCTGCAGCTACTGGTGGCGCTAATCAAACGTCACAACAGCAATCCCGAAGGCAGCAAAAGACTTCGGATCCGAGACTCAAAAAAGAGTATTCCTTCAAGGACGAAGACGTTCCAGCCATCTTCGAATCCCTCCTTGAAAACAACAAGATCAAGCTACCACCTATCGCAAATCAGGAGGAAGCTGACAATACTACGGATCCGAAGTACTGTGCGTACCACAGTAGAGGATCCTTTCATCACCAAGGCGTAAAAGCCTGCGTATACTAATAGAACAGCATACCAACCTATAGTTGAAGCAACCGCAAGTATACCAAGGTAAGCCAATTGCAGAAGTTGAACAAGACTACGAAGATAAAGTATAAAAAAGCATTTTAACACTACGATAAAGTAATAGAAGATAACATAGCTCTTCAATAAAGACTCCAAAGTAAGAGAGTATAATAAAAATTCTAAATCCTAAACCAGCCACAAAAGAGAGCATATAAGAAGAGTATAAACTGCATCCCTTAGATATAAACAAAATGAATATATGAGTCTAAACATAGTTTCATATTCTTCACGAAAGGAAAAGGTATTTTACCCAAATTAAAAAAGAAAAATATATTATAATATGTAAATTATAATACTTAAGGAAAAAACCAAATCATGAACGAAAGAATAATGTCCGAAACACATATCCACAGAGGAAGACTGGGAGAAGTGGAATATATCTGTTAATATCAGTAGTATCCCAGAAAGAATAACCACACGGATAGGAATAATCTTAGGAATAAACAAAATCCTAATAAAAAGATAGAATAAAGAAACAAAAATATTAAACTCTAATGATCAGAAATGATATTTCAATTATTGTAAATATCAAAAAATTCACATTCTCATGATTAACTTGTTGAAGCGAAAATTCACAGAATAATATTGAAAGAAATATAAACTATAATAACAATCAATAAAAAAACACCCCACCAAAAACTGAATACAACAATAAGACAGTGGACACTAAAATAATTATCTAAGATAAGCCATTACATCAGAAATTATACCAAATAAAAACTATGAATGATTAGAAACAACCACACAACACCCACTAACAATTCAAACACTAGAATTAACATAAATGATCAACCAAATAATTATCGAGTGGCTAAGTACAAACCAGTATTTCTACTGCTACTTGTATTCCACTCCCTTTGCTTTCAGGTCAAACCTACAGTTAGGGCCACAATCAAAATCCCCTCTCGATTCCTCCAATGAACGAGAGGTCCACTTGCAAATCGAGTGATCAAACCTTCTTACAGTTAGAGTCATCTCAAACTCCTGCTTGGTCAAACCTTCCTACAGTTAGGACCAAAACCACAATTCACTCTCGATAAACGAGAAATTCATCTTTAGTTCGGTAATCAAACCTTTCGATAGTTAGGGTTATCTGAATCTTTTCGATTCTTGGAGTGGAGATCTTACTCTTAGTTTCACCTTTCCGGATTCTGGGGTGGAGATCCCACCTCGAGTCTCCTTTCCAGCTGAAGATAGAATATAAAATTCTTCTTCTTCAGTGTCGGGAGATAGAATATAAAATTCTTCCTCTCCCATTTCGGATTCGTCTTTGCCCCAAGAGAAGACACCACCTTTTTTAACTCCCAAAATCTGTGCCTCACAGGTACGGAGAATTTTATTCCGAATCCTAAGTAGGGATAAGTCAATGCCTAACAAGCGCTGCCAGTTTAGTCTTTCTCCGTAGAAAAAGATACCAGAGTTTGATTCTGGGGTATTCTATCCTAAAACCTAAGCAAGGATAAGTCTGCGCTTAACCCGCGCTGCCGGTTAGTTCTTAACTGTTAAAAAGAACACCCGCCCACATATTCAACATTATGGCAGGTTGTTATTAATAACACCAAAATCTATGCCTTACACGCATGGGGAATGTCATCCTGAATCCTAAGAAAGGATATGCTGATGCCTAACACGCGTCGTCGGTTTAGTCTTTCTCCGTAGAAAAAGACACCATAGTTCGATTCTGGGGTATTCTATCCTGAAACCTAAGCAAGGATAAGTCTGCGCTTAACCCGCGCTGCCGGTTAGTTCTTAACTGTTAAAAAGAACACCCGCCCACATATTCAACATTGTAACAGGTTGTTATTAATAACACCAAAATCCATGCCTTACACGCATGGGGAATGTCATCCTGAATCCTAAGAAAGGATATGCTGACGCCTAACACGCGTCGCCGGTTTAGTCTTTCTCCGTGGAAGAAGACACCAGAGTTCGATTCTGGGGTATCCTATCCTGAAACCTAAGTAAGGATAAGTCAGCGTCTAATACACGTTGCCGGGTAGCCTATTCCCGTAACAATGGCGAAGTCTACGTATTCGAAGTCGTAGCAGTAAGTCTAAGGGAGTTCATTCCATTAGCACAACGTCACATGCGGAACGGATTTAGACAATCCGCATGCTAGCCCGACTCAAACGGTAGTCGGTAAAGGCTAATCAAATTCGTTGAAGGCTGGAGGTTAGCCAAAAATCCTAAAGTCAACGCCTAACACGCGTCGCCAGGTAGCCTATTCCCGTAACAATGGCGAAGTCTATGTATTCGACATCATAGCACTTAACTCTTTTAGCATAACATCACATGCGGAACGGACTTAAACAATCCGCACAATCTGCATGCTAGCCCGACTCAAACGGTAGTCGGTAAAGGTGCATCAAACCCGTTGATGGCTGAGGGTTTGCCAAAAATCCTATATATGCGAAAGTCACTGACGCACCAGCCCCATTAGTTGGTCTCGTGACTTAGAATCCAACAAATTCGGGATAAGATCCACACGTGCAGATGAATCAGCTTTAATAGTTGGTCCTGCAACCCAATATTTAGGACCGCCACGCTCCAACGCCTTAAGAGCTTAAATTGTGGAGACTCCAGCAAACGTACGAGTATAAACTGTGTCAATCGCCGGTCAACTCGTTACAACTAAAATCAACACCGGACAACGCGTTACAGTAAAGGTCGATGTCGGTCAACGCATCAGCAATTTCGCCAAAATAAGGCAAAAGATGATTCCAAGGAGTTCAATTACAATCAGAATTCCCGACGAAGATGATCAGTTCAAAGTCAACTCAACGATAAGAGCTAAATTCAGAAACTTACACATCAACTTCAATCCAAGATTTTGACAACGGTCAGATGATAAACGCAGCACCGGAAGAACTTTATTTATTCGACAAAACACCAAATAGACTAAAGGCTGAAGAAGTTAAGAATTGAAGCAGTTTACAGGTCCTTTCACACCGACTGAAGGTTGGGACTATCACATCCAAAGCATTCCAGACTCCTCTATAAAAGAATGAGTCTGAAATACTTTGGAGGAGGTATCTGTAGGTGTCAAAAAATGCCTATAGGTATCCACACACAGCTCAAGACGGAGAGAAGATGACGAACGTCGTTATCCGAATTATCTGACGCCGACCAATGCATGAAACAAAACGTTATCCGAATTATCTGACGCCGACCAATGCATGAAACAAAACGGCCAACGCTAGATGGCCCGCGTGCTTACCGGCCACCACCAAGTGGCCAACACGTTCACCATTCACCTCCAACTTAACAAAATTTATGATGCAAGTCGGTGAAGCGTACGAGTCAATGTAACACATGAAATGGAAAAAGACAACGCAGCTAGGAGTTGTGTTTCACACAAAAGGGACGAAACACCATGTGTGACTCGCACATATCATGTGTAGCTCGGCTAGTGTAAGTTCTAGGTCTTTTCGTCAGCTTTCCAACGCATCTTTAATCACCTCATTCCGAGATCGGACGAGAGAGTTAGAGCCAAAACACCCGAGGTAGTACGAACTGGCTCGGTGACTCGCACCCATGCGAGTCACCAAATGGTGGCTCGCACAAAAAGTGATATTTCGGCCATGTTGTGATTCTGAAGAAACTCAAAACACAAAAGTTGTAGGTCTTTTCGTCATCTTTCCAAGACATCTTGAATCATCTCATTCCGAGATCGGACGAGAGAGTTAGAGCCAAAACACCCGAGGTAGTACGAACCACCTGGCCGAGCCACCAAATGGTGGCTCGCACAAAAAGTGATGTTTCGGCCATGTTGTGATTTGATTCTTTAATAACTCAAAACACAAATGTTGTAGGTATTTTCGTCAGCTTTCTAACACATCTTGAATCACCTCATTCCGAGATCGGACGAGAGAGTTAGAGCTAAAATACCTGAGGTAGTACGAACTGGCTCGCATGGCTGCGAGCCACCTGGCCGAGCCACCAAATGGTGGCTCGCACAAAAAGTGATATTTCGACCATGTTGTGATTTGATTCTGAAGAAACTCAAAACACAAAAGTTGTAGGTATTTTTGTCAGATTTCCAACGCATCTTGAATCATCTCATTCCGATATCAGACAAGAAAGTTAGAGCCAAAACGCTCGAGGTAGTATGAACTGGCTCGCATGGCTGCGAGCCACCT
>NW_017973233.1:0-28039 GCF_001876935.1 Asparagus officinalis | reverse complement strand
GAAGAAAGATTGTCCAATGTTGAAGAATAAACAAAAATCAAGTTATTTCAACAACTTCAACAATATTTAGAATAATAAGGAAAGGAAAGCAATGGCGGTCACTTGGGATGATAGTGATGAATCATCCTCAGATGAAGAAATTGAAGGAAAGGAAAGTGCTCACATGTGTTTCATGGCACAAGATGATGTAAGTGAAAATGAAGAACTTTTAGATGCTTTTAATGAATTATATGAAACTTTTGTAAGATTGAAAATTTCACATAATTTTCTTAAAGGTGAGAATAAAAGGTTACTTGAAGAAATTTCCGATTTAAATTCCTCTACTTTTACTAATTCTCAATTAGTTGAATTAAAAGAAGAAAATCTTTCTTTACTCAAAGAAAATGAAAATTTATCTAATGAAAATAAATATTTAAAATCAGAATGTAATAAGTTAAATATTCGAATTAATAGTTTAGATAAAGATATTTCTTCTTTTAAATCAAGATATGAAGATATATGTTTAAATGTAAGCAAATTTAATAAAGAAAAAAAATCTTAATAATATTCTTTCTTTTCAAAGAAAATCACAAAAGACAAAAGGATTAGGTTTTCAAATTAATAAAAACAAATCAAAGAATACAATTTTTGTAAAACCTTCATGTGATTTGCATGATTATAAAACTGAAAATTTGTGTAAAAAGAAATCAAAATTCTTTACCATTTGGATTCCAAAAGAATTATCTTCTTCACATAAGAATTTTTATATTTCTGATTTTATTAAAAATATTTGTTTATCATCTAACTATTTAAGTAAATCAAACTCTTCATGGGTTTGGTTTCCTAAAGGCTAATTTAAAGGACCCAACATAGTATGGGTACCAAAATGTAAATGTTTATTATTTCAGGTACCCAAGAAAGATAGGTGGATTTTGGATAGTGGTTGCTCCAAACATATGACTGGAAACATTCAATTGTTGTCATCTTTTCAAAACAAGGATGGAGGTACCGTTACTTTTGGAGATAACAACAAAGGAAAAGTCATCGGTATTGGTTCTGTCGGTAATCCAAACAAACCTATCATTGATAATGTTTTATTAGTTAATGGTCTTAAACATAATTTACTAAGTATTAGTCAACTTTGTGATAAAGGTTATAAAATTGTTTTTGAAAAAGAATCATGCTTAATTTATGATATTGATTTAATAACCATTATTTTTAAAGGTTATAGAAAAAATAACATATATGTGTTATCTATGAATAATATTTCAAATGAACATTGTCTTATTGCATCATCTAATGATTCTATTTTATGGCATAAACGTTTTGGACATGTTAACTTTAAACATATGTCTAAGATTTCTAAAAATGATTCTGTAAATGGTTTGCCTAAGATGTCATTTAAAAATAATTTTTGTGATGCATGTCAACAAGGAAAAATGCACAAATCCTCTTTCAAATCTAAAAATGTAATATCTACAAATAGACCATTAGAATTAATTCATATAGATCTTTTTGGTCCATCTAGAGTAGCATCTTTAAATGGAAGTAGATATGCATTTGTTCTTGTTGATGATTATTCTAGATTCACATGGGTAATTTTTCTTAAACATAAAAATGATGCTTTTAATGAGTTTTCTATATTTTGCAAAAGAATTCAAAATCAAAAATCAACTTCTATTATCTCTATACGTAGTGACCATGGAGGTGAATTTGAAAATGAATTATTTGCAAATTATTGTGATCAACATGGTATATCACACACATTCTCTTTTCCTCGAGCTGCTCCACAAAATGGAGTTGTAGAAAGGAAAAATAGAACCTTACAAGAATGTGCTAGAACCATGTTATGTGATAGTAATTTACCTAAATATTTTTGGGCAGAAGCTGTATCAACAGCTTGTTATGTATTAAATAGAGTTTTATTACGACCTATTTTAAAGAAAACCTCTTATGAATTATTTTATAACAAAATTCCTAAAGTATCTTACTTTAAAGTTTTTGGTTGTAAATGTTTTATCTTAAATACAAAGGATAACTTAGATAAATTTGATTCAAAATCCGATGAAGGAATTTTTGTTGGATATTCTAATCACAGTAAAGCATATAGAATTTATAACAAAAGAACACAAGTTATTGAAGAATCTTTACATGTTTCTTTTGATGAAAGTTTTTCAAAAATACCTATTATACTAAATAATGATGATGATGTAATTGATACCATACAAGATACTCCTATGATAGATATTACAAAAGATGATAATCTACAAAATGATTTACCTAAAGATTTTGTAGAAGTTAAAAATCATCCACATGATTTAGTTATAGGAAATATATCTGACAAAGTAACTACTAGATCACATTTTAATTTGATTGCTCATAATGCTTTTATTTCAACTATTGAACCTAAAAATATAAAAGAAGCACTTCTTGATGATTCATGGATAATTGCTATGCAAGATGAACTTAATCAATTTACTAGAAATAATGTTTGGGATCTTATACCTAGACCTCAAAATAAATCCATTATTGGAACAAAATGGATTTTTAGAAACAAATTAGATGAATTTGATCAAGTTGTTAGAAACAAAGCTAGATTAGTTGCTCAAGGTTATAATCAAGAAGAAGGAATTGATTATGATGAAACTTATGCACCAGTTGCACGATTAGAATCAATTAGGATTTTACTTGCATTTGCATGTTTTATGAATTTTAAATTATTTCAAATGGATGTTAAAAGTGCTTTTTTAAATGGTTTTATAAATGAAGAAGTTTTTGTAGAACAACCTCCAGGTTTTGAACATGAAAGTTTTCCAAATCATGTTTTTAAACTTAAGAAAGCATTATATGGTCTTAAACAAGCACCTCGTGCATGGTATGATAGATTAAAGAAATTTCTTTTAACTTCAGGTTTTGATATTGGAAAAGTTGATTCAACATTGTTTATTAAGAAAATAAATAAAGATATTTTACTAATTCAAATATATGTAGATGATATTATTTTTGGTTCTACTAACAATAATCTTTGTCAAGAATTTGCTAAGAATATGCAGGATGAATTTGAAATGAGTCACATGGGTGAACTAAATTTCTTTCTTGGACTTCAAATTAAACAATTGAAAGAAGGAATTTTCATCAATCAAAGCAAGTACGCAAAAGATTTACTTAAAAGATTCGGATTGGAAAATTCAACAAGCAAACCAACACCTATGAGCACTACGACATCTCTTGACAAAGATGAAAATGGTAAGAATGTTGATCAAAAGCACTATCGAGGTAATGATTGGATCACTTCTTTACATTACTGCTAGTAGACCTGATATTATGTTTAGTGTATGTTTATGTGCAAGATTTCAATCAAATCCTAAAGTTTCACATCTTAAAGCAGTAAAAAGAATATTTAGATATATTAAAGATACTACAAATTATGGTTTATTTTATCCAAAACATAGTTCTTTTAATTTAATATCATATAGTGATGCTGATTTTGCCGGATGTAAATCTGATAGAAAAAGTACAAGTGGAACATGTCATTTCTTAGGACATTCACTTGTATCTTGGTTTAGTAAGAAACAAAATTCAGTATCATTATCAACAACTGAAGCTGAATATATTGCTGCAAGTCTTGCATGTGCACAAATATTATGGATGAAACAAACTTTAACTGATTATGGCATAAATTGTCCCATATCATCTATTATGTGTGATAATTCTAGTGCAATTAATTTATCTAAAAATCCTATTCAACACTCACGTACAAAACACATTGATATTAGACATCATTTTTTACGTGATCATGTTCTTAAAGGTGACATATCATTAGAGTTTATACCTACAGATAAACAAATTGCAGATATATTAACAAAACCACTAAAAGAAGAAGTTTATGTTAGATTAAGAAGGGAATTAGGTATATGTTCAATTGAAGATTTAAATTAATTTTTAAAACAAAAATACTTAAATTTAAACCTTAAGTAGTCGATTAATCTAACTTATAATCGACTACATGCACAAGTATTACTAATAATTTTTCTGAAAAATTACAGTATAGTCGACTACTTACCTTTATCGACTACATGCACAAGTATTACTAATAATTTTTCTGAAAAATTACAGTATAGTCGACTACTTACCTTTATAGTCGACTACTCAATGTTAAATTCTTAAAATCAACTTTCTGTTGTTTACAGTGTAGTCGACTACAATACAGATTAGTCGACTACTCTAAGTTAAAATCTAAAACTCTTCTGTTGTTTACAGTGTAGTCGACTACAATACAGATTAGTCGACTACTCTAAGTTAAAATCTAAAACTTATCTTTCTATCATTTACAGTATAGTCGACTACTTTGACTATTAGTCGACTACTAATTCTGAACATTCAGTCTTTATTACAAGTGGGTATTTTCTGTTTTTAAACCCAAAAACCCAATACCCATACCCGTTTTAATTAAGTAAAATTCATCTCAACCATTCTTTCTCAACTACATCAATCCTAACCATACATTTAAGATCAAATCTTAACCCTACATTCCTTTTACTATCTAATCCAAACCATACATTGTTTTCATTCTTAAAAGATAAAGTAAAAAAGTAAAAACTACCCTATAACTACACTCAAAACCGAAACCCCATCTTCCCATCTTCCCCACTTCAGTTTCACCAATTCCAGGTTAGGGCATTTTTATCTCTCTCAAAATTTCATTACTATCCTTCAAATTCTCTTCAATTTCTTCAACTCTATCAACTATTCAAGCTCTGTAGTCGACTACTCCAGGCTATAGTCGGCTAATCTAGGGTTTCTACAGTTTTGGGGTATAATTCTAAACTTGCTCTTTTATTCTCTTGATTCTTATCTAGTTCATCATGTCTAGATCTAAGAAAGCCAAGCAAACTCACAGTTCTGTTAATGATGAAATTATTATTTATTTAAGAAGTCCTGAATTATTAGAAGAATTTAACAGACTTTCAACTTTAGAAATTCTTACAGGACGATTTGTGAAGTTCGATGATTTCATCCCATGGAACTTTAGTTCTTATTTTGAAAATGTGGGCTTGCTTGAGTTATTTTCTGCTAAAAATAAGAAACCATCATACCCATTTCTTGTGCAACTGTTCTATACCAATATAGAACGTGTGGGTACAATTGGTGGTTCTGAAAAAATTAAAACCCTTGTTAAAGGAATGGAGATTGAATTAACTACTAAAACAATTGGTAAAATATTCAATATTCCTTATCAAGGAGTTTCTCTTAGCTCTGTTAGGATGAATGATTCAGACTTGCTATCCAATCACATATTTCTTCCAGGACATGGAAAACCTTTGAACAATTCAAACAAACTTCGTCCATTTCCTAGGTTCATTGCTCGTATCCTAGCCTATAACTTATTTCCAAAAACTGGAAGTTTTCATTTCATTTCCCTAGAATTAGCAAAAGCTATATATGCTATTATGGGAAATATTCAAGTTAATTGGGCTGAGGTTTATTTTGATAATTTTCTGACCATTCCTAGAGGATTTCTTCCTTATGGTGCATTCCTGACTAAGATCTTTGACAAATTTCATGTCGATCTCAAATCTGAAAAATATGTTGTTCGTTCAACTGAATTTTTTGATTCAAATGCCCTAACTAGGATGAAATTGACAAATTTTGAAATCCAAGATTACAATCCTCAAAATGAACCTGTTCAAAATGAACCTGAACTTCAACAAGAAGAAATTCCACAAACCTCAACTCATGCTGGAGCCTCTTCAAGTCAATCACCACCATTTCCTACTGAACCTTCATGTTTTTCAGACGTGCAATACAATACTTTGAGTGCACGTATCCTAGAACTGGAAACAGGTCAACGAGCTATATATGCACAAAACAGATATATCATCAGCAATCAAGAAGACCTAATCAAAAAGTTTGAAGACTTGGACTCAAAGCTTAATTCATATTTTCAAGGCCAACAACCTCCTCCAGCACCTTAGAATTTGTTTCTGTTTTTTGGTCAAAACAATTATGTTCTTATGTTAAAAACTATGTGGTTGTTATTATGTTTAAAACTATGTGGTTATGTTGCTTTTATGTCAAGTTTGCTACAATATGACTGTGTGTTAACCCTGCTATTATGAAAAGTTTGCTATTATATGTGTTAAGTTTGCTACTATTTTGTTCGTTAATATAACTGCTATATATTTTAAACAGATAATGGTGATGAACATTATGGAACTTGTGGTCTTTATGGCAAGTCTTTGCCTACCAATATGGATGGGCGAAGTTATGGACTATGTTCATAACCTAGATGATTTGTTTGAAGTATTAGCTCATGTTGAAGAAATTATGTTATGTTTAGGTTCTTCTTTTTGTTGATAACAAAGGGGGAGAAATAGTTAAGTTTTATACTGTTTATTATGTATGTTAAAAAAACTTTGCATATATGCAGGGGGAGTAAGTATTACATGTTTTAAAATTTAATATGATGCATAAATTATTTGTTATCATCAAAAAGGGGGAGAATGTTGAATATCATTTCTCCATAATAATGTTTTGATGATAACAATTTATATTGTGTGTATACTAACTTTCATATGCAGATTTCAATATCAGAATATGTACAAGTGCAAGTGGATATCAAGGCATTTTGAAGTGAAGAAAATGAAGAACAAAAGATAATGTATTTGAATTTTTCTTTGCTTAGAATATTTGTACAAGCCTTGATCACACACACGCACACACACACATTTTTAGAATACACTAACACAGGCTTAGTGTGTTGGTTAACTATAGAAATCCCCTATGTTAACCATTAGAATAATAGTTAAAACTTAATTATAAAAACTCATTATTTCTGAATTTTTGATCTTAATAGTCGACTAATTAGGATAGTAGTCGATTACTCATGTATATAACTCAAATACAAGTTTCTGTCTTTTTACAGTATAGTCGACTAATAGAGATTATAGTCGACTACTGAGATGTTTGACAGAAACATAAGTTTCTGTCTTTTTACAGTGTAGTCGACTAATGACTACAGTAGTCGACTACTGAAGAAAAATATAAATTTTCAAGTTTCTGTCTGAACTCAGTGTAGTCGACTAATTATCATTATAGTCGACTACTGAGAACATTTTCCGAAAACACAGAGTCTGTCTGAACTCAGTGTAGTCGACTAATGACTACAGTAGTCGACTACAAGAGACAGTTTTTCAGTTTTCAGAATTTGAATATCTGACAGTTTTTGGCCGTTTTTAAACGTTTTCAAACTTTAAAAACTTGTCTTTTCAAGGGGTATATATAGGTTATTTGTTCAGAAAAATTGGAGAAATATACATACCCATAAGCTTTGATTCTTGAGCAATTTCCTAAGTGAAAAACATTCTGATTTTCTGAAAAAGAAGAGTTTCTGAAATTGCCTATATACTTTCATCAAAAACAAATCAATTAGGCAATTTTACAAAGATTAAAAGAATCCTAAGCCACTGCTGCACATTATTACACATTCAAGGCTTATAGGATCATTGTGTTCTTCTTCAACAAGTTTTCTCTCGGTTGTGAGAGGGTTAGTCTCTTGGGTTAGAGATTGGTGTTCAAATTGACAAGGAGTTTGTCAATTGGTGTTGCAATTTGCAGGAACTTGCAAATTGGTCAGGTTTGCATTTGATTTTGTAAGTTTATTCAAAATCATAGTGAAAACTCCCCCCCCCCCCCCCCCCTCTAGTGTTCAAGTGTATCTATTTCAGATCCTACAGTGCAAAGTGACAATTCTTTCCACATTCGAAGCACTTCCCTTCATTGTAACCATTCGGGTCCGGCCCTTTAGACTTCCTTCTAGACTTTGATTGGCATCGTTGTCCCCTACCCTTCTTCTGTGCACGCCCTCGTGCCTTGACATGCAGCTCCTGAGACTTTATGGCGTGATTCTTCATCCAAAATTGTCCCAATCACTGTGTCAAGCTTCATCTTGTCATTGCCATTGCCGTTGCTCACCGTCATCACCATATTCTCTTATGTGAGATGTTGTAAGTCACATGCTGATGAAAGTTGAGCCTGATGGTGGCAAGTACTCTACGATCGAACACCTTCCACTTATCGTCGTTCATCTTCTCAGGTTTTCCCGCCTCTCCTTGGAGGGGTATGAAGAGATCCTTCTGGTAGAAATAATTTTCTATTTGCATCTTTCAATACCTGAAATTTTGGTCGCCGAACTTCTTAATTCGAAGCCTATTGTGTTCAACTGTAGATTCCATGGCGAAAGATTAGTCTTTCCCGAACCATATTTGTGAATAGTAATAATACTTATGAATAGTACCGTACTCTTGAATAATGCCTAGTGCTTTTAAAGAGTAAATGATAATCTAACTTATTTTCTGATGTGGAGGATTCACTTTTAGTGGCAGTCACAGAGTATACGATAAACAGATATATATATTCTTAAGTCTGGCTCTAATACCAATTGTTAGGGATACACACCAACAAGAACGCCTCGAACGGAGACGTAATACACAAAATAAAGGCACAAAATCAATCGCAATACTTACAGATATATGTGGTTCACTCATTCGGAACTATTCCACGGTGCAACCACGACGCCCGGTTCTTTTATATTTCAAAAGAATTAGATTAAAGAGAACACCCTCTCTTGATCAAGATACACTCCAAGAATTCTTACAAACTCTCTCTATGTTCTCTCTTACTCTTCTATAAGAGGAGTTGTTTCTGAGATGATTTTCCTAAAAAATTTTGACCCTATTTATAGTGTTTGGGAAATACTATGTACTAATAAAATATTATTGGTAGGACCCACCACTATTAATATTTTATTGGTGGGACCTGCCACCTTTTTAATTTCTCAAAAATTGCGGCACCGATTTCTTTCTTTGTCAAAGAAGGTGGGCGGTTGACACTTACAATTTGAGTTGGTCTGTAAATAGGTTTCTTTTATCAGTGAATAATTTGGAATAATTTTTGTTGGCGAGGGATGTTGTTCTATTAATATATATGCTCATACAAAGGATTTTTTTCCCCTTGCAGGTATTAAGAATGTAAATGTTCACATTCAGGAAGTTGATCTAGTGAAATCTACTGCAGACGAGGTATATGCTCAACTACCAAGTGAAATTGTAGTTTCAACATGTCTTTGTGCATTGTGAGATTTGTTTTCTGATTTCCATTCAAACATCAATAATTTATATAATCGTTTATCGTTATTATGGACTGATATATCGGCAGCAGGCTTACATTTACTAATGTGTTTGAACTGTCTATACTTCCACTTAGCTTATCAGGTTTTTTATGCTTGTCTTTTGGTGCACTTATTTTTAATATTGTGGGATCAAATTAACTGTTCATTTTTGTTATATTCTAACTGCAGGAAGGACTGAAAAACACTAGAATTCAAAGGCGTGTATATGAATTGTTTGCTAAAGCAGCTACTTCTGCTCCTCATCCAGCAGTTGACCAACGGGAACTTCATTTTGTTTTCTTCAGAAAGCCAGAAAGTTTTTTGTCTTCAGATGGCTGTAATGTTAGCGGCGTGCGCCTTGAGAAAACATGTTTGAAAGGTTGGTTTTCCTAATGAATTATTAGTTGATGTTAGAAACACATCATCTCTTTATGCACAGTGTGACCTCAGGTATAAGATAATATTGTTTTACTGGGCCAGTATGTCTTTGAAACATGAACGGCCTGTGTAAAATTTCATGGTTTTCTTTAGTTTTTCCTGAAAATTAATTTAACATTACTCTGTTTTATCAAATACATATTTTGTTACCGATATTGTAGAAAATGGTGGTTCTGGCAGACAGGTGGCAGTCGGAACTGGGGAATTTGAGAATCTTAATTGTGGGTATGAACTTCATTTTCTTCTTTTGTTTACTGGGCAATGGCTCAAGCTTATCATATCTTGGAACTTGAGCATTTCTCCCCTTCTCTTGCCTAATATTTTCTGATACTTCTATGTTGTTAATTCATGCATGATTTCTGTGTTTAGGCTTGTTTTGAAAAGCATTGGTTACAAATCATTACCAGTCAATGGCCTGCCATTTGACAGTCAAAGAGGTCAGAACAGTAATTACCTGAAAGCTTCTGCTATTTACGCTCTTAATTATTCCACCACGGTTATTGGCTAATATTGACTGCAGTCAGCACATATATTTAAATGTGGGAAAAAGGACAAGAATATAGTATCTCAACATTAACTTTCTAACTAGTAACAAATGATGATTAACTTTCTGTTTTGGTTAGTTTAACATCTTTTCTTTTGTGCTCTGTCTCGTTAAGATTTTCGTCCACAATAATCCTTGACAGCACAGCCTCTTTTTTTTATTATAAATCTGAGAAAAGAATAAATTATATCGAATTAGCAAACTTTACCTGTAGAAAGATGACTACAAATGTTCTATTTTGGTTGGCTTCCCTTTCATGCTTAGGATTTCAGAATTGATCACATCTATATAACCGAGCTTTCACTGCAAAAAAAGATGTCAAAATTAGCATTTGGAAATTTATTGACCAAGTAATAGGATTATAATAATCCGGTACTGTTATTTGGTTGTCTTGTCATTGTTCTTCTCACATTGCTATCTAGAAAAGAACTCTTGAAGCATACTATTTACCATTATAAAGTTAACATATAATGTAAATTGCAGGTATTGTTCCTAATGTGAAGGGCAGAGTTGTTAGCAGCAATCAGACAGAGCATGAGAAAGTGGAGCATGGTCTTTATGTTGTAGGATGGCTAAAAAGGGGCCCCACTGGGATCATCGGTACAAATCTCTATTGTGCCGCGGAAACAGTAAGTGCAACACAAGCATATGAAAGCACCAAACATCATAAAGACATTCCAGTAAATAAAAAAATACCCTTGGTTATGTGAAATTTGATCTTATATATAACAATTCTTAATATTAATCTCCACCAATGGGAATTTTCTACAAGCAATTCAAGAGAGTTGAATGACATTTGGTTATCATGGATAAAGTCAGTGTCCAGTTTATTAAGGAATATTTTATGTATTGTTTTCATGTTTCTCGTGACAAATGCATGTTATCAATGCTGTTATCATACTTGCCAGTTCATTTTTATGTTCATATTTTTGGATGTATTAACACAATTATGTTTCTTGCTCATCAAATTCTGGACATTGTTTATCTATTTAACGGTTAATAGCAGATACGTTTTCTGTTGTGTGAAAGTGCAGCTACTTGTGCCCCCTAAACTATTTTATTATCACTTAAATGCCACTACCTTCAACACATTATTTCTCATGTTTGGTTGATTTGTCGCATGGGAATCACAATAAATTGTCTTTTACCCTCTTCAACACATTATTTCTCATGTTTGGTTGATTTGTCGCATGGGAATCACAATAAATTGTCTTTTACCCTCAGTTTAACCAAGAAGAGACTGAATTGCTCAATCACAATAAATTGTCTTTTACCCTCAGTTTAACCAAGAAGAGACTGAATTGCTCTCTAGATCTAGGGGCAACTTAGCTTTGTCTGTGGTTATGATGTGTAAGGCTACTAAAATAGTTTAGGAGGCATATGGCTATACCACTATAGTACAATTCTCTACTGCATGGCGGAACCATAAGTGCAATGCAAGCATATGAAAGCATCAAATATTATATACAATATTCCAGAACATCAAAAATACTCCTGCTTGTGTCAACTTCATCTTCTATTAAAAGCTTCTTAATATTAATTTCCACAAATCAAATTTTCTCTACAAGGAATTTAAAAGTTACTCGAATGGCATTTATGAATTATATTCATATTTCTCGCAATGCATGCATTTTAACAACTCTGTTATCTCGTCATATTGCTAGTTCATGTTCGTTTTCAACTTATCTCATGTTATTAACACAATCATGGGTATTGTTCACCAAATTATGTATCTTTTGATACATTTCTTTTCCCTCCTCGGTCTGCTTTATAATATAGGGTGAATTTCGGAGACCCCCTGTACTGTTGCCTAATTGTGCATAAACCCCTTGTACTATTGTAAGTAGACCACCTGAGTGGAAACTTTTGGACTCCTTTACTTCAGGACATCAATTTGTCAAAAAATAATTCTCTTTTTCTAAGGGTAGAAGAGTGGGGGGAAAAAATCCATTCAGGGGGTCCATCTGCAACAATAGAACTATAGTGGGTCTATCCACAGTTAATCCTATAATGTACTCTACTGCTTTCATTACATTTCGATTCACCTTGACTGGTGCTGGTGCTAAAATGACAGGTCATGAGCATATTGGAAGATGTGCACAAGGGAGAATATGTGCAATCATCTAAACCTGGAAGAGAAGGGCTTCTCCATTTATTAGAAGACAAAAATCTCAGATTCGTGCCTTTTGGTGGTTGGGAAAAGATAGATTGTAAACAGAAGATGAAAGGTCAGCTTCAAAATAGACCAAGAGACAAAATCACATCGTGGGAAGAACTGCTCAAGGCTGCAAATGAATGACGAAAATATTCTGGATTCGGTATGGATCGTGCCTTCTTAGCATCAGATTTCGTTCATACAGAATTATTCAATTGACAAGTATAATGTACCTACTATAATTATTTATTGAGCATGATTTTGTATCATTTACTTACAAATAATGGAACATGTTATGTTCCATTTACTGTAGTAATAATTCAAGCTCTCAGGAAAAGTTCTGGATTGTATAAATGCAGCCGTTAAGCCTGGACAAGTTGTAGCTCATGTTTGGTAGAGATTGTAGTACATATAGAACGCATGAACGCGCATGTTGGCACTGGAAGCAGCACAAACTATGGCCTTGTATATGCATACTTCAAATGTCCTTTGGTTAACGTTTATGAAGTAGGGTTAGATTTTCATGATTTTTTGATGTATTGAAGTTTTAGTTAGTTATCTGATTACAATTACCAGGTTACAAGTTGAGTATTTTACTTTGATATTAAGCATGTTTCCTCTTTTGAGCATTCACACTAAGTGAATCTGCAAATGATAATGTTGGCACATCAGCAATCTAATTAACCTCTCTTCTCGGTAGTTCAGTCCGTTGAGATCACTAGAAGCTATACCCCACTTTTCTTCTTATAATTTTTATTAATTTTATTCTAATATTAGTCTTTGAGTAGGGTACCCTACTTTCTTGCTGTTTATGCTTCCGCCAGTTTCTTTTATTGGTTTCAGATCCCGCAGCCCGGCTTGTTATTATGGGCCGGGCGTTATGAAATGTTTGTCAGCTACTTTTATAGGGGGCCTAAACAATACGGAGGAAATAAAGAATCACATGGAGGGCCTCTGAAAAGAACAAACTTCAAAACCATGCCCATATTGGAGGGCCTCTGAAAAGAACAAACTTTAAAACCATGCCCATATTTGTTAGAAAAACCCCGACTTAACTTTGGACGATTATTGTATAAACCCCCATAACTTTGAAACTATGAGAAACCCCCCCCCCCCCAGCCGCGCCCCCTAAGTTTAGGCGTTAAAACTCTCCTACGTGTAGAGGTTATTAAAAAATATCCTTTAACTGAGATTATCAAAAAAGCCCTCTAAAATAGAGGGGTCTTCTGAAAAAATCTCAAACTTAAAAAGGGGGTTTTCTGATTGTTGTTGTTGGGGGGGGGGGGGGGGGGGTAATAATTTTAAGTTATGGGGGTGTGCGATTATCGTCCAAGTTAAGGGTGTTTTCTAATATTTAGCCTTTATTTTTTATACAGATTTTTAACTTTTTGTACTCTATTTTTTCACCGTTTACGTAGATTTTACATGCTATTTACAATTGTTTAAAATTGGTACACCCATCCTCCATTTGTGTATGATATTCTACTGAGGGCCCTTTCGATATTTATCTTTTTTTCTTATTCTCCCAAACAAAATATTTATATCGGGGTGGAAAGGTAAAAATGAGAGTATAGCTTTTAATAGGACATTCCCATACTTAACGCGGAGGCTCAGTGGGCCAAAGCCCAACTGTTCTGTACGCGAAAATTCCAGATCTTGCTACCTCCTGTCGCAAAGTCCTGTGTTACTCTTACCTGAGAGTTCTGGTTTTCGTCGTCGCCATTTCTCTCTCATGTATTTATTCTCTGTTCTACTTCTATTTTTATGATCTCATACGGTATACCTTTATTTTTTACACCACATATGTTTTTCCAAAGGTGAGTTTTTTAAAGAAAAAAATTCATTAGTTTATTTGGCTATAGAAATCTGGATTAAGCGCCTTTAACATTTGCTTTAACCCGTTACCCCAAAGTCTCGTGATTGCTTAAATATGCAGATGTGGATAAATAATTTCGGTAAATTTCATGTAGACCCTTGTTGTATCATGTCAAGTTTGATAAATGCAGATACAAATCATGAGTGAAAATGTTTTGACTTTTGCCCTTATGAGCCGCGTCTTATGGTTTTTTTAATAAATAGAAACCCTCAAACTTAAGAGTAACATGATACTCGGGGATCTATGTGCAGGTAGCCTTTATTTTGTTTTAATTTTAGTGGTTGCACATCTCGAAGCTGATATTTTTCATAACGCCCTATACAATTTGTTTTCTGCGGATAGCTTTGCGGCTTTGCAGGTAATTTTGACGATTTTATGTACATTCTTCTCAGTTGGACTTCTATGATTAGAAGTATGAACTAATGTGCATCCGGTGTAAAACACTAACTCCATTTTTTTTAATTCCGCTATAGTAATTTTTTATTTCCGCTACAGTAATTATGTATCTAAATACAGTTTTGTTAGTATTACAGTAATATTTTTTAAATGCTACATTTTACAATCTGAGATACAATAATGTTTTTAAATGTTACAGTTCTCGATTGTGTTACAGTAATAATGTTATATTAATTTACTGCAATATGAATAGTGAAACTTGGATCCTCATATTATTATAGTAGAATAAATATGATTTATTCTGAATGTTATTGAGTTTTTAGTTGTCATTGTTAATGTACTATTAAATAGCTATATATTGTAATTTTTCATTTGATCAATATTCTTCTACCTAGATGGTTTTTATTTTACTTGATTGAGGAGGATTTCAGCGGAGTCTTTTGTCAACAAATCAAGTAGAGCAAGATCATAAATAATTGGAGTGCTTATCATTATATAGGACAAAATTTTAAGAGGACCTTCTTTTCAATTTTATGTAGCAAAACCGACCAAATGAGAAAATAATTTGTAAAACTGATCATTTTCTTCGGAAAAGGATCAGTTTTGCAATCGTAATGTTTTTTGAGCTACACGTGACTAGCAGTCTCGTGTAGTTCCATGTAGTTCAGCCAGCAATTAAAATACACCAGCCTAGCAGTCCCATGCATTTGATTCTTTTTACTAGTGACTCACCCCTCATTCCCTCATTTCCTGCACCCATGACCCCTCCCCTCTCTCGACTCCCTTTCTCAGCTCCGCCAACCCCCGCCGACCCTGCTGACCAAGCTTCTGACCACCGCCGTCGACCAAGCTCTGATCAAGGTAATTTTTTTTAATTTCGTTGTTAAATTTGACGAGGGATATGAATTGGGAGTTAGGGTTTAGCCCTGAAATTTGTTTTTTAGTTGAGATTTGGGATTAGGGTTTAACTATGAGTATTGTGATTAGGGTTAGGCCATGAATAATATGATTATGGTTTAGCCATGAATAATGTGATTTGGGATTAGGATTTTTTGCTTTTCAGTTGAGATATGAGTTTAGAGTCTAGCCATGAATAATGTGATTTGGTTGATGAATTGAGTTGTTGATCAATCTGCACGGGTAGAAACTTGTAAGATGGCGGGGATTAGTTCCCCTACCTCCAATGATTAAGTTAGTTGATGTACTTGAGTGGGAAAAAATAAGAATAGTGTGTTCTTGTGTGCAGTAATATGCTCTGAGGTTAGATTGTTGTTTTTCAAAAATTAGCCCCTCCAAGTTCGAATGTGTGAACGGAAGTGAAAGTCTTCGGCTTCACGTGAGTGAGGGCCACCCTAAGTTTTCGCGTGGACAGGTAGGGACAGCCTCGCAAATTGCAGGCTGCAATTTGCAAGCGCGTGAATGGGTAAGGCCCACCCGTACATGCTCTCCTATAAATGTAAACTCTTCCTAGGTTTTTTAGTTGATGCAGGGGGAAAATGTCACGCCCCGCTTCCCAAAATACCAGAGAATCGGGACGCGAGCAAGCCCGCGACGTATTAAACTGAGAAGAGATAAGTGCTAGACCCCGTCTTCTCAATCTAATACGCTAAGCGTCAAGAAATACAAACTTCTCAATCTAATACGCTAAGCGTCAAGAAATACAAACGAAGGCACAGGTCCCCGATCACAATCAGCAATAATATAATGAACAACACAGAACCAAAAGATACATATCACAACTGAAATGATCATCCAGATATAATATTCGGGCCAAACATGCCCTTATACAAACTATCTGAATAAAATACTGGAGAATATAAAATATAATGATCAGGCGGAAAAGGAAATGCTACGAAAATAAACTGAAAGGAATAACTGAGCTTCAACTCTTCTTCTGCTTCGTCTACAAGACACTCCTGCTGAGAATACTCGGCTGTGGTGCATCTCCAAGCTGAACCTGTTCTTCCTCTAAGTCTGACGTACACCAGAGAAAACAGGTGTACGTCAGGTGCATGGCGCACGGCAAGACCCAACCCCACAAAGAAAAATAGAACGAACGAAAATCCAATGCGAAAAACGAAACGATAACAGAAACAACAAAAGAACATACAACTGAAATCCATAAATTAACATGAAAACACTACTAAATCATGATAACATAAAGCATCCAGAATCGATCGGGTAACGAGGTCCTGCAGCTAATGATCAAACTAATCATCCAAATAACAAGGTCATATACTAGATGGAATTAATACTTAAAAATCTACAACTCGAGACGTAGTACGTCGAGCGAAATAATCCAAATAAGAAAACCCTCATGTATATACCATATGTCCCAAATTGTAGATAATTAAATATTAATCCCGATCTATGTATGAAAAGAAATATAACTGGTCCGTATCTCACAACAACTCGAAATCATCCAAGTAACGGCCATGTAACTAGCCGTCTTATAACAGGTCACTGGTTCACATCTCACACAGAGTCAAAGTTCATATTATCGGATATCTGATTAACAACCACATCTCACTAGTACCTCAGACCCGCCCCAGTGCGAAACGATTCACTGGTGCGTGCCTGGAAATAATCAATAATCACAATACCACTGCTCCTCAGACCCACCCCAGTGCGAAACGATTCACTGGTGCGAGCCTGGAAATAAACAATAAGCATATCCAATCATTGCTCCTCAGACCCACCCCAGTGCGAAACGATTCACTGGTGCGAGCCTGGAAATAAACAATAAACACATCCGATAACATGAACCAAGACTTTCCCATCCCAAGTCCAAGTCAACAACTCATATCTCACGGGTCACTATGGTCAAGCAATACACGCGATTCTCAACTATAACAATGTATAAAAGCAATGAATACTATGTAACAGTGTCATGAATCATGAACAGGAAACGTGAACAACTACTAATAACAGTGCAAGATGGAACTACAACTATCAAATAATTACGCATGAAATCTCATAATTTCCAATCGTCATGATCATAAATTTATTAATTCCAAAAATAATCTTTTCCAAAATAGATTACTTTAAAAATAATCCCTTTTCCAAAAATTTCCATTAAAATTATTTAACATTCAAAACAAACCCATTTTCCAAAATAAATTCTCCTAACTTATTTATTATTATAATAATTCAAATTAAACCATTTTTCCAAAATAAACTCTTTTAAAAATTATTTCTCATAATGATAATTCTAATTAATTTAGAAAAATATTAATTTATTATTTGAAATCATTTAATACCATCATCAATAGTCCTACGCAGATAATCGCAATATACTAGTTATAACTAATCATATTACAGCATAAATAATTCACAATAGATCCAGAAATTGAATTGACGAGTCAAAGGGAAGCGGGATCTTGCCTCGGGTACGTCGTCAACTGCAGCGGGGGTCGTCGCGGTGGATACACGGGTCACAACAGGTTCAACGGCTCGTCGGGAAGTCAATCGGTTAGAATACAAAAGAGATGTATTAGTAGCGATTAGCGATATTCGAATGAATATAACGAAGTGTAGATAAGGAGCCCAAGTAAAAGGAATATACTGTGTGATAGACAACACGAAGGGCTACGTACTGGTGAAGACGGTGGCGGAAACGGAGATCGGAAGTGGCCGGAAAACGCGTGCGAAGTTGGCACAGTGCTGCTGTTTTCAGCGAACTGCTTGCCGTCGATCAATGTTTCGGACGATACCGAGAGAGATAGAGAGTGAGTTAGAGTGTTATACAAATTGGAGGTGATAGGCAATATGTAGGTCTACTCACTGGAGAATAAATCGACGAAAACGGAGGTCGGAGGTGATCGGAAAGTGCGTGTGAAGTCGACACAAAACTGCAGAAATCTGCAGTGCAGTTTTTCGCCGTTCGTCGCTGTTCAGGCTCGTTTCTCGCTGCTCGGAGCTTCTCCTTGATGTTCAGGCTTGCCGGAGGTGGGAGGAGGTTGCCGGGGGTTGTCGGGATGTCTCGGTGGGCTCCGACGGTCGCCGGCGGCTAAAAGGTGGGGACGGCGGTTGATGGTGATGGCGGATGGTGGAGGAGATGGGGCTGGTGATGTTGGATGGTGGTGGAGGTGCTGGTGGTGATGGAGATCAGGGAGGAGGAGGTGGTGCTGGTGGTGGAGGCTGAGGTGGTCGGACCAGCGAGCGGCGGCACGGCTTGGTCGGGGGATGATCTTGAGGTGGATAAGCTGGTGATGGAAGAGGGAAGAGGAGATGGCGTTGATGGAGTTGGTGATGGTGATGATGAAGGTTTGTTGGGTTCTTGTAGAGGAGAAAGACAGAGAATGAGAGTGAGGAAATGAAAGGGATGAAGAGAGAGGAAGTGAGCTGGTGTGTGTCTTCGTGGGGAGGGAGAGAAATATAAAGAGGAGGGGGGACGTGAGTGAGAGTGAGAGAGAGAGTGTGTGAGAGTAACAGAGAGAGGTTGAGATGAAGAGAGAGAAAGAGCTGGGAGATATAGAGAGAGAGAGAGAGATGTTTGGAGAGAGAGTGAGGGAGACAGGAGAGAGAGCCATGGGTTGGTGGGAGAACTGTGCGTGTATCTCGTGGGAGGGAGTTTTGTCAAAAGAAGTGAGCGAGTGAGTTTGACGGAATTTGCGCTCTCAAAAATAGAGGGAGGAAGAGAAAAAGAGAGAGAGAGAACGTGTGAGAGAGAGATTAAGAAATGGTTTAGTTAATTAATGAGAGAATTACGGAGAAATACAAGGAGAATAACCAGGATAAAATCAGTGTAAAATAATAATAATAACAACAACAACAACAACAAGAGTAAAAATTCAAATATTAATTAATTTAAAAAGTTTTATCGTAACAATTTAATTTATAATAAGCAAAACTATATAAAACCGGATTTTTAAATCATAGAAAATTCTAGAAGGCCGAGAAAATACAAATACTCTTTAAAAAAATAAATTGAATATTTTAAAATACTAGAAAATTTATTTTAACTAGTATCAAAATTTCATGGTCCTTACAAAAAATCACGTGGGAAAAGCTGCGGAAGAAAAGAAAAAAGGCAGAAGTTTTTTTTTTCTTTTGGCGGCTGAGCAGAGAAAGAAAACAGAGAATTAAAGAGAGAGATTTTGAAGAGAGAAAAAGAGGGATTTTACAAAAGAGAGGTTAATTTCTTTTGGGTAAAAATCAGATCTATTTTTCGTTGAGACGAGCTTGTGGATTGTACAAGTCGTCGGTGTTCTTCTCATAGTAGAATCTCCCCTCACCCCCTCCCGTGGATGTAGGCAAGTTTGCCGAACCACGTAAATCTCGTGTATTTATTATTTTCTGGTTGTTGGCTATTGCTTGTAGGTTCCCTCAATATTCGGTCTTATAGCTGATGAGAGGAAGAATGTATATTTCACTTTGATGAAATATATCACTTTCGATTCTTGTTTCCTTTGAGAAATAAGAATTTCACTATCTATTCTAGTTTCCTTTGAGAAACAAGAATATAGAGGTTGACTTGTGCTTTTGTGACAACAAAAGCCAGGGCTTTCTCTCAGGTGATATTGCTTCCGCGGCGGTGGGCGTGACTCTGTACCCAACAATTGGTATCAGAGCTGTTATTCAGATTGGGAGTGGTGTAGCTTCTGGTTTGAGGTGATGCTCGGCAATTTCCTGAGAAAAGCGGATTTGTTAATACAAGCGGAGAATGTCGTCAACAAGTAAAACAGTTAAAGTTGGAAAATACGAGATTGGAAAATTCAATGGGAAGAATGATTTTTCCTATTGGAGGATGCAGATGAAGAACTCGTTGATTTCGTAGAAATTGCACAAAGCTTTGGCGAGAAAAGAGAAGAAGCACAAGGATATGTCTGATGAGGATTGGGAAGAGCTGGATCTGGAAGCACGAGCGTCGATTATCCTTTGCCTTGAAAGGGATGTAGCTTTCTTGGTAGATGGAGAGGAAACGGCTGCGGGCGTGTGGTCAAAGTTAGAAAGCACCTTCATGACGAAGAGTCTAACGAATCAGATCTATTTAAAATCTAAATTGTATACTTACAAGATTGAGGAGGGCTCATCAATCCGGGAATACATCAATAAGTTTGATAGGATAATATCAGATTTGAAGGACATCGCAATAAGTTTGATAGGATAATATCAGATTTGAAGGACATCGATGTGACTGTAGAAGACGAGGATCAGGCTCTTCTACTACTTCTATCTCTGCCGAAGTCTTATGAGAACCTGGTGCAAACACTGATGCTTGTGGGAGACAATTTAACGATGGACGAGACTAGAACGACGCTTCTAGCAGATGACCTTCGGAAGATTGCAACCAGTGACATGACTACTGGTGGTAACAAGGAACAAGCGCAGGGATTGTTTGCTAGAGGAAGGAGCAATGAGTGAGGAAAATGCAAGGGAGGAAAGTCTAGATCTAAATCGAGACCTCTTGCGGGAAGAGCGTGATTCAAATGCGGTGAAGTTGGGCATTTCAAGGTTGACTTTCCAAACAAAAGAGTAGGTGGGAAGAACAACAACAACAAGACTGAGAGGAGAGAAGGCAAGGAAGAAGTGAGCTACGCATCGGAGGAAGGGAGCGAGAAAGAATGCTATGTTGTTACGGGTGGTGAAGATATCTCCGGTAAGTGAATACTTGATTCGGGCTGCTCTTACCACATGTGCCCAAATAGGAAGTGGTTTACTACCTATAGAAGCATTGATGGTGGAACCGTATTGATGGGGAATAACCATGCTTGTAAAACGGTTGGGCTCGGTGATATAAAAATCAAGATGCATGATGGAGTGGTCAGAACCCTAACGGACGTGCGACACGTTCCCGACTTGCGGAAGAATCTTATCTCAGTGGGTGCATTGGACTCCGGTGGCTGCAAGATTGTTACAGAGAACGGAGTCAAGAAGGTTGTTCGAGGTTCCCTAACAGTGATGAAGGGTGTTCGTCACAGTAATCTATATACTCTCTCGGGTACGACGGTGACAGGAGATGCAGCGGTTGGAACTGAAGGAAGTGGTGGAGACCCATGTGAGCACACACGGTTATGACATAGGCGGCTTGGGCACATGTCAGAGAAGGGTCTAATTCTGCTTGGTAAGGAGGGTTTGCTGAAGAATCTGAAGAAACCTTGCATGGATTTTTGTAAGGATTGTGTGTATGGAAAGGTGCACAGGGTCCAATTCTTGAAAAGTAATCATAAGAGCAGAGGTATACTAGATTATATGCACACGGATGTTTGGGGTCCGGCTCAGACAACTTCTAAGGGTGGTTCCAGGTATTTTGTCTCGTTCATAGACGATTATTCTAGGTATGCTTGGATTTATTTTCTTAAGCATAAGAATGAGGTATTCGAGACATTTAAGAAGTGGAAAGCAATGGTTGAGAACAGGACAGGTAAGAAATTAAAGACACTGAGATCTGACAACGGTACATAGTATACAGACGGTGCTTTCAAGGAGTTCTGTGATCAGGAGGGCATTGTTCGACACTAGACAGTCAGGTCAACACCACAGCAGAACGGGGTCGCGGAGAGACTGAACCGAACATTGCGGGAGAAGGCACAGAACGGGGTCGCGGAGAGACTGAACCGAACATTGCGGGAGAAGGCAATGAGTATGCGATCTTATGCTAGATTGGGCAACGAATGGTGGGCAGAACCGAACATTGCGGGAGAAGGCAATGAGTATGCGATCTTATGCTAGATTGGGCAACGAATGGTGGGCAAAAGCGGTGGCTACAACATGTTATATTGTGAACCGTTCTCCACATTCGACATTAGATGGTGATACACCCTATAGGGTGTGGTCAGGGGAGCATGCAGATTATGAGAAACTCAGAATTTTCGGATGTACCGCCTATTATCACGTCAATGAGGGAAAGCTTGACGCGAGGGCCAAGAAAGCGATATTCTTGGGGTATGCAAAGGGCGTAAAAGGCTACCGCCTTTGATGTACAGAAGATTCGAAGTTCGTGATCAGCAGGGACGTTACCTTTGATGAAAAATCCATAATTGCTAGGGTGCCTAAAGATGATGGTGTTGGGACTGTTGGGACTTCAAAGTCCCAGGTTATTAAGATAGAACCTAAAGACCAACCAGGTTCTAGTCATGTTCGAGTGGGAAATCAGGTAGATGATGAGCTTGAGCAGGAGGAGGTTCAGCAAGAAAATATACAAGCACTACAACAGCAGCAGCTCGAGGATACTTTGGCTTCCACTAGGCCAAAGCGAGCATACAAGCAGGTACAGAAGCTGGGGGCTGATCAACCCCTGAAGCACTATGGGCAGGTTAATTTGGTTGAATACGCACTCTCGGTGGAGGAAGATGAGCCGGTCTCCTTCAAGGAAGCTATTCGGGAGTTTGCACAAAGAGAGGGTGTGGATTACAATGAGATATTTTCTCCGGTGGTGAAACACACTTCTATTCGGGTGCTATTGAGTATTGTTGCTCATGGTGATCTTGAGCTGGAACAACTCGATGTTAAAATGGCCTTTTTGCACGGAGACTTGGATGAAGAGATCTACATGCATCAACCTGAGGGCTACAAGGTTGAGGATAAGGAGCATCATGTATGTCGCTTGAGGAAGTCACTCTATGGACTAAAGCAATCTCCTCGACAGTGGTACAAGCGATTTGACTCCTTCATGCTAAAGCATGGATTTTCCCAAAGCGATTATGATTGCTGTGTTTACATTCGGAAGCTTCGTGGAGGTGATTATATCTATGTCCTTTTGTATGTGGATGACATGCTTATTGCTTCTAAGAGCGGGGTGGAGATAGATAGGCTAAAATCTCAACTTGGTAAAGAGTTCGAGATGAAGGACATGGGCGCTGCTAGAAAAATACTGGGTATGGAGATTAGAAGAGAGCGGACGAATCAATAATTGTTCTTGAGTCAGAAGGGCCGCATAGAACGGGTGATCGTGAGGTTTGGGATGCAAAGTGCTAAGTCAGTGGTGACTCCATTCAGGCTTTCAGGTAAACAATCTCCCACTACAGCGGAAGATAAGGCACACATGGAGCGTGTTCCTTATGCTAGTGCAGTTGGCAGTTTGATGTACGCCATGGTGTGTACACGTCCAGATATTTCACAAGCGGTTAGTGTGGTCAGCAGGTTCATGGCGAATCCGGGAAAGACACACTGGGAAGCGGTGAAATGGGTCCTGAGGTACTTGAAAGGTACCGCGGATACGGGTTTGTGTTTTGATGGAGATACATGTCAGATTGACGGGTTTGTTGACTCAGATTATGCAGACGATCTAGATATACGACGTTCTACTACTGGTTATATATTTAGGATACATAGAGCTCCAGTTAGTTGGCGATCGATGTTACAGGCTACAGTAGCACTTTCTACTACAGAGGCCGAGTACATGGCCATGACGGAGGGAGTGAAGGAAGCATTGTGGTTGTGGGGTCTTCTAGACGATTTGGGGATTGAGCAGGAGAATGTGAACTTGTGGTGCGACAGTCAGAGTGCGATTCACTTGGCGAAGAATCAAGTTCATCATGCTCGTACCAAGCATATCGATGTCAGGTATCATTTTGTGCGGGATGTCATAGAGGAAGGTGATATTTCTCTCATGAAGGTGCACACAAATGAGAATCCAGCAGACATGTTGACCAAGGTGGTCACAGGTAACAAGTTTAAGCATTGCTTGGACTTGCTTCATATTAGCCCGTGTTGATTTGCCCGAGAGAGCATGGCCCTTCGGGGCGGTGATGGGGTGAGGTGGAGACTACGATGGAGAACAAAATCTGAACTACGGTTAGCTTGATCCTGGTGAAGGGTACGTAGGCAGCCGCGGTAAAGTGGCGCAGCTGGTTTGGCCTGGTTTTGGCCTGATTTAGTGTTCAGATCTCTCTGGTGAAGTTCGCGGTGTTCTTCTGGTGTTCGTCCAACATTTGAGGTTTATTAAATAATGTACGAGGTGGAGAATTGTGAACGGAAGTGAAAGTCTTCGGCTTCACGTGAGTGAGGGCCACCCTGAGTTTCCGCGTGGACAGGTAGGGACAGCCTGGCAAATTGCAGGCTGCAATTTGCAAGCGTGTGAATGGGTAAGGCCCACCCGTACATGCTCTCCTATAAATGTAAACTCTTCCTAGGTTTTTTAGTTGATGCAGGGGGGAAAATCGCGTGGGAAAAGCTGCGGAAGAAAAGAAAAAAGGCAGAAGTTTTTTTTTTCTTTTGGCGGCTGAGCAGAGAAAGAAAACAGAGAATTAAAGAGAGAGATTTTGAAGAGAGAAAAAGAGGGATTTTACAAAAGAGAGGATAATTTCTTTTGGGTAAAAATCAGATCTATTTTTCTTTGAGACGAGCTTGTGGGTTGTACAAGTCGTCGGTGTTCTTCTCATAGTAGAATCTCCCCTCACCCCCTCCCGTGGACGTAGGCAAGTTTGCCGAACCATGTAAATCTCGTGTATTTATTATTTTCTGGTTGTTAGCTATTGCTTGTAGGTTCCCTCAATATTCGGTCTTAGAGCTGATGAGAGGAAGAGTGTATATTTCACTTTGATGAAATATATCACTTTCGATTCTTGTTTCCTTTGAGAAATAAGAATTTCACTATCTATTCTAGTTTCCTTTGAGAAACAAGAATATAGATGTTGACTTGTGCTTTTGTGACAACAAAAGCCAGGGCTTTCTCTCAGGTGATATTGCTTCCGCGGCGGTGGGCGTGACTCTGTGCCCAACAGAATGATACATGTATTTATATTCAAAACATGAGGGGTTAATTAGCCATTTCGGCTGAGAATAGTAAGGCAGCTGAGTCAGCTTTTGCTTTACAGGTGTGTCGGGTGGCGACTGGAGGATAGATCACTTTGGCATAAGTAGGAAGTGATCAGTGGCGGGACAGTGGCCCACGTGGTCCGATGAGTCATGAAGACTATTGGGGCCAAAGAAATAATACATTTATTATTCATTAAATGCGATGCAGACACGTAGCTCGCAGACACGTAGCCAGTGAGGATAGCTTCGTCGAGAAGTAACACCGTTTCAAGGCGGTTCCAAGAGGAGTTTTGGATGAGTAGTCGAGTAGACTCTTGGCGAATCGTCCAGTACGAGAGGACCGACACACACCGCCTTTTGGGTCGGTATGGGAGAACGTTGACTTAGGGAATTGGCTGAGTCAGAGTGTGAAGGATCTGGGCCATCTAGTTGGGCAGGGCATGACGTCTAAAGATACATCTGTTTGTTTGCCAATAAGCCATAAGTCCATGGGTAGGAATACTATAACAACGTTTATACCTGCTCCAACTAAAATCTACACTGACCAACTTTTTCTTCTCCATGTTAGATACTTTGGAGAAAAAGTCAATATTGACACTTTCTAATCTCCTCTTAAATCTTCAAAACCCCAAATTTCTATATCAAACTTTGACAATTTCTCCACCTACCTTTCCAACTAACCCCCACTCCCCTCAGCTAATCACGTTCATATATTTATAATATTATATATATATTATTATCATAATTAGTCTATATATCCTTACTACTATATATTCTAGTCATTTATACCTACTATCCTTTTCATATTTACTATTCTATATTTATATATCTATATATAGTACTATTTATATTAGTTAATATAATAATATCTATATTTATTGATTATGAGAATAAATGGTATGCTTTTGTTACCATAGCTCACAAAATTTTGTGCTTGGTAAGTGATGTGTCACATCCTCATCTACTCTCTTACCATTTGTGAGTGTGTCGTCCCTTATTTGAATGCTAATATCGTATATAATGTGACACATCTCACTAGCCTAAGCACAACTTTTTTGTGCTTTGTACCAATGGCTCTTACCCTATCTCGCTACGTCCATCTTCGTATTTTATATATTATATTATATATATTTATATTATATTTTATAATATATTATAGGGAACAGTGAAATCTAGGTGACCACCTCTGGCTCCCACCTTATGGACAGCGTGCCTAAAATCACCAACATTCCCTATATATTTTTTACGATTCCGTACTTCGTTAAGACTCTCTGATCTACACACTTTCTTATAACCCTAAACACCGACATTCTTGGTGTATTCCGTTGTGAAGCCGTTCGTGTTTTTGACCCTTCATCCACTCGTCGCCATTATTAACCGTCTTATCGAATGATAATTAGGACTTTTTGGACGACTCAACATGGTCAAAACACGACGGGTTTCACCCAAAATGTGCGCAATTGGTTACCTGTGTATTTGAGTTTAGAACTATTAGGATTCAAGTTCACGGTAGCGGACGTAAAAAAATATTAGGAAATGTGGATTTTAGCGCCACGTCCTTAGCGTTGGCTGAGACCTAGGGTGTCACATTAGATTCATCTTTTTCTTTTTATTATAGTTATATAATATTATTATATATATATGTGAGAGAACCTTTCGTTACCAAGTTCCTTTTATTGACTTCGGTAGATGGGTGGCAAAAATCTAGCCCCTACATCACCACATCGGGATTGAGCCTCTTTATTAGAGTTATTCGTGAATAGTGTATTGAGGCTCTCTCTCCGTAGGCGTGATGTAGGGCCGTCATATTTTGGTCACCTCTAATACTACCAGTATTAATGGAGAAACTCTTGGTCACCAATGTTCTCTCTTCTCTCTCTCTCTTCTCTCTCTCTCTCTCCTCTTCTTACTATATATCTTATTATATTATAGTATATATATATACTTTTATATTATATATTATATTACTGATATATAATAGTTATAATATATATATATTACTTATACTATATATATAAATAAATATATATATATATATATATATAATATAGTGATTAATGTTATGATATAGTTATTATTTATATATTTATATGAGAAATATGGAGAACCTTTCGGTAACAAGTTACTTTCATTGAACTTGTGTTATGTGAGCGTGGCCAAATTCTGTCTCCATCATAATGCCTGCGGAGATGTGAGCTCTCTTTTTAAGTTAGCTGTGAATACGTGCATTGAGGCTCTCTCTCAAGGCATGATTTCTAGGGTGTCTGAATTTGTCACCACCTCACTACCAGTTCAATTCTGAGAATACTTGCGTACCAATGTTCTCATATTTCCTATATAGAGAAATAATTAGAGAACTTCTTTTTTCTTGGGTACCAGTTGTTACAAGCAAAATCTGTGCGTAGTGTTTCGTGGCATAATTCTCTTTGTCGCCTACATACTACATTAGATGTTGGCTCGTGAAGGATGTGGCTGAGGTCTGGCTCTTTACTCTTCGAGTATGATGTAGGGACAAATTAGGCCACTATCACTACCAAACGTTCCTTTGTAGCAACTTTGGTAGAACGGTTTCTCCATTTCTCTCATATAATTATTTCCTATATACCCTATTAATTCTCATATATAATATTTATATTATATATTATATTATATATATATTATTAATATTACTATATTTATATATTTATACTAGTGATTTATATAATGATTATTACCGTATATAGTACCTATAATCTTATTATTAATAATGTATTATATATACTATTACTTTATTATATTATA
>NW_017973232.1:16910-25980 GCF_001876935.1 Asparagus officinalis | reverse complement strand
ATGCTAGGTGATCATGACCTAACATGTTGAGTCTGAGAAATGCCAATGACTGGCAGATGGAAATGTTGGCGGTTCCACTGTCGTTTGATTTGATCAGCGGATGGTTTGGTGAGGAAAGATTAACCTATCAGAGGATTTAGATCTCATCTCACAAAAGGAAACTCATAAGAGTTAGAGAATTTTGTCGAGATTAAGAAGAGACATTCTGACCTTCAGAGTTCGAATGTAGATTCCTTATTCGTCGATTCCACAATGACCGGGTTATCCCTAAGAATACCCATGTGATATTCCTCCGGGAACTTCCCGATGCATTGGTTATCCTGAAGATACTAAGGATAGTATCTTTTCAGGAACTTGCCGTTTATCGGCATCATGAGCCGGTCGCCGTCTTTGGTGACGAGGCGATAGGCGCCACTCGAGTAGACTGTCTCCACTACGAATGGTCCCTCCCATTTGGGTTCAAATTTACCCTTTTTCTTGGAATTGAGGATTATCGGTCGGCGAGCAGTGAGGACCAGATCTCCTTCCTTGAAGCTTCTCTGTCGAACCTTTTTGTCAAAGGCTCGAGAAATTCTAGCTTGGTAAAACTCAATATGCTGTTGAGCTACCAGGCGCTCTTCATCGAGCTTCTCGAGTTCTTCGAGGCGCTTCTGATGTTGTTCTTCGGTCGACATCTGGGTTGAAAGAGCGATCCGAAGAGATGGTATTTGGATCTCCAATGGAAGAACAGCTTCACATCCGTATACCAGTGAATACGGGGTCGCTCCCGTTGGTGTGCGCACCGTGGTCCGATAGGCCCATAGAGCTGCGCCAAGCTTGTCATTCCAGTCTCGTTTGGGAACTGCTTCAGCCCATTTGGAGAAGTAATCGGTAATCGCCAAGATGAACCGGTCGCCTTTGACTGATGGGGGGTTTATAGGGCCAACAATGTCCATTCCCCACGTCTCGAACGGCCATGACGTAACAGAAGGATGTAGATGCTCCGGAGGTTGGTGCATATAATTCCCGTGTATTTGACATACATTACACTTTCGGGCATACGTGATTGCATCGCTCATCATGGAAGGCCAAAAATACCCCATTCTTTTGATGCGATCGTAAAGCTTGGGACCAGGTTGGTGTGCGCCACACTCTCCTTCGTGCGCTTCCCTAAGGACCTCTTCAGCTTCTTTGGTTGATAGGCAGCGCAATAGCAACCCATCGTACCCCCTGCGGTATAGCATTCGATTCTCCGTATTATAGTAGAATCTTGGTGCTCTTCGTCTGATTGACTCTCTTTCCTTTATATCTTCTGGTAAGATTCCATGCAAGACGTAGTCGATGATGGGGAAACGCCAATCTCGTGGTTCGAACCCGATTTGAGTAGCGTGTGCCTCTTGAACCTCTTCTTCCTTGGCCTCTTCATCGTAAAGCGGCATTAGGAGTTGGTGAGTTCTTACCGTAACAAACTGCTCTGTCTCGGGAGGTTGCGCTAGAGATACGGCCAAAGCTGCTAACGCGTCTGCGTAGGTATTCTGTAGCCGTGGAATATGTTCGATAAAGAATCCTTCGAATGATTCCGCCATCTCTACTGCCATCTTATGGTATGGTATTAGATCTTGGCTTCGAACTTCATATTCTCCCTGAACTTGTTTGACTATCAGTTGAGAATCGCCGAAGGCCTCGAGGTACTCCACGCCCAGTTCTTTAGCAAAACTGAGTCCTATAATCAATGCGTTATACTCTGCTACATTATTCGAGCATGGCTCGGTTAGCGAGTAGGCGCGAGGCATCACATGTTTTCCTGGGGAAACTAAGACAACTCCAACTCCGGAAGAAATCTTAGAACTTCCAGGAGCACTTGCAACATGAGTTGTTCGCGAAGCGCCGTCAAAGTATAAACGCCATACTTGTTGGTGTGAAGTTGCGTTGACTTCATGAGTTTCATCCGGTAAGCCGTCATATATTTCGGCGGTATCCGTCGTTGGATTGTCTGCAAGGAGATCGCAGATGGCCTGTCCTTTGACCGACTTCTGTTGCTTGAAATGCAAGTCGTATTGGGACAAGAGTAAGGCCCATTTTGCTAACCGCCAGCTCATGGAAGCCGGTTGAGTCATGAATACCATTTTGCTAATCGCCAGCTCATGGAAGCTGGTTGAGTCATGAATACTCGGACCGGATTAACTTTAGAGATGACATAAATGGTCTGCCCGACCAGATAATGCCGCATCTTCTGAATAGCGAATACCAAGGCGAGGCATTCTCTCTCAATCATGGGATATCGAGATTCTGCGCCTACCATGGTTCGGCTCAAATAATACACTGCCTGCTCGTGACCGTTATCGTCATCTTGTGCAAGTAATGCACTTAATGAGTGGCTCGTCGCCTTGACATAAATCAAGAACGGTTTGCCCGATTTCGGTGCAACGAGTACAGGAGGTTTTGAGAGATATTCTTTAATACTCTCGAATGGTGAGCCTGGAGAACGGTTGGCATTTTCCTGAGAGGTTCGAGATGAACCGACGGATATAAGCCAATCGCCCTTGCAATCCTCTGAGCTCCTTGAGGTTCCTCGGAGGTTGTAATTCATTGATCGCCTTTACCTTATCAGGATCGATGTGAATACCTTTGGTGGTGACGACGAATCCCAGGAATTTGCCACTCGACATTCCGAGGAAAGACTTGGTAGGATTCATCTTCAACTGATGGGCTCGCATTAAGTCGAACATGGTCTTTAAGTCTTTGATGTGATCCTTTTTATCACGACTTTTCACGACCAGATCATCTACGTAGCATTCAACAGTCTTTCGGAGATGATCCTGAAAGATCTTTGACATAGCTCGTTGATATGTAGCACCTGCGTTCTTTAAGCCGAAGGGCATAACTGTGTAACAGAAGACACCGAGGGGCGTTCTGAATGCGGTGTGCTTTTCATCATCCGGATGCATCTTTATCTGGTTATAACCAGAGAAACCATCCATGAAAGACATCCTCTCGAACCCACACGTATTGTCGATGATGACATCCGTGATGGGGAGGGGAAAATCATCTTTTGGGCAAGCAGTGTTGAGATCCCGAAAGTCGATACAAATCCTGACTTTCCCGTTCTTCTTAAGGACTGGGACAATATTGGCTAGCCATTCTGGATGTTGCTCCTCTCGAACGAAGCCCGAGTCAATAAGCTTCTTGACCTCGGATTCGATCGCCTCCATCATTTGCGGACGAAACCGTCTTTGTTGTTGTTTGACTGGTTTGGCATCCATCTTGATATTGAGACGATGTAACGAAGCCCGAGTCAATAAGCTTTTTAACTTCGGTCTCGATTGCTTCCATCATTTGCGGACGAAACCGTCTTTGTTGTTGTTTGACAGGTTTGACATCCGTCTTAATATTGAGACGATGCACTGCTACGTTTGGATCGAGCCCTGGCATGTCTTCATAATTCCAGGCAAACACATCGATGTATTCTCTAACAAGAGAGGTTAATTCCTCTTTCTCTTCAGGCGGGAGGCTGTCGCTGATGAATATCGGCTTTGGGTTTTTCCTTCTCTTTGTTCGAACCTATCACCATACTGCATGTTTAGGTGATGAACCCAAGGATCTTCCCATGTCGGCATCTGGTCGTCTTCCTCTATGGTGGTAGGATCGACCGTAACCATGTTCGACATCAACTTTTTGAACATCTCACCGATACTAGAATCGGAATCCCAAGCTGAAGAATCGGATGAGCCACCATTTCTAGCTTTGTTAGCAATTTGATCGATGATTTGCCAGCAACATTCATCGTCGGATGAGGAGACATAACCGAGACCTCTCTTGTGACGATAATAATCATCGGGCTTTCCTTTCGGTACATAGGCCATTCGAGGCGGAACTCGCGGACCTCGACCAAAGAAAAGACCCTCTCCGAGTGTGAAGTCATACCCATACCTTTCCATCATATCGCGCGCTTTTGCGTCATATCTGAATAGATGAGAGGCAGGTTTATCTTCATCGTCTTCTTCTTCTAAGAAGTGATTGGGTATCGGAGCTTCTTTTCCTTTGCCGTAGACGACTTCTTTTCCACTCCATGCTCCCGCGGGGATGACAAGCGTCGCTCCGCATGGATCTTGTACCTGCTCATGCAAAATGATTGAAGAGGCATATACAAATCAGGGTTATCGTATAGCTCTTTAGTGATATTATCGAGACACATCGAATACTCTAAATCATCGTTTATTGATAGTTCTTCGGCAAGTTGCCAATTACAACTATTTTCCGATGATTTATCATCGTCAAGATTGATTACAATGGGTACAATGTCATTAAGTACAAAACCACCATCGTAATCAAGCCCAGTTTCGGTATCAGCTTCATCTCCGCTGTCCGTTCCTTGGGCCGGTGATTCAGTATCGGATTCAGCGTCGTATAGAAGGGAATCGGTGAAATAGTTCTCCAATCCCTTAAACGGTTGCTTATCCACGACCCCCGTCTTGACTTCATTATTCGAGTCTATGTATTTGAGGCATTGATGCAGAGTTGACGGAACTATAAGGTTACCGTGGATCCAAGGTCGACCCAACAGTAAGTTATAGGACGTTTCTGCATCAATTACATAGCAAGTAACTTCTGATTTTAAATCCCCGATCTGGCATTTGATTCGAATCTTCCCCAAGGGCCTAGACCCGCTGGTATTAAATCCGTAAATCGTAGTGCCAGTGGAAGCTAATTTGCTTGTCGGGATTCCGAGATGATGCATCAATCGGAATGGCATAATGCTAACAGCGGAACCCGGATCAACTTGGATCCGGTTGACCATGCTGGAGCCAATGTGCCCGGTGAAATACAAGGGCCGATCATGCTTTGAGTTCTTTGTCTGCATGTCTTCCTTGGTGAAAGAGATGCATGGAAAATGATGCGTCGCAAGATTGCAGTGCTGAGCTGACGGCTCTGGCCCTTCAGGAGATGGCTTGATTTGAGTTAGAAAAGCTTCAGAATTGCTCAAGGCCTCTTGTAGTGCTTTCCTTGTATCCTTTGAAAGGCGCAACAACTCGTATAGGGTTATCCTAGCCGGGATGTTGGCCAACTGCGCCATGATGTCAAACTGGGGCGGAGAGCTCGCATTTCCCGGTTTGTCTCTTCCAATCGGATGATTGAATCGAGACTGCCTCGGGTTTTGGGCCTCTTGGCGTAAAGGTTCTTTCCCCTTCTCCTTCTGCTGGACTTTCTCCGTAGCTATAGGCGTCGGGGGAATTGCTGCAATACCCAGTTCTGACAATGTCTTGGAAGGGGGAGTTTTGGTACCCAATTGCTCGGAAGCATCCGGGTACTTGTAGTGATACTCATTCCCGCTTCGGGTCACAAAGGCCTCCTGTTCATCTTCAGAAAGCGGGAAGGCGGGGATTTCTTCGTCATCTTCCCCTGGAATAGCAGAAGCTCCGTAGCAAGATTTACCCTTTCCTTTTGATTTCCTCTTAGAGGAGGCTCCAGTCCATTGCTCATCTCCGATCAAATCTGGATGAACCCAAAGAATTTCGCCATTCAGGGCTGTGTGCGGCACCAGTCCTTTCTGGCGCTGTTTGTGAGGATCATCGTTCACCGTCTTCACTGCTTCCTTTATTACCGGCTCAAGTTGGAACTGGTTCACGGGAAAGGAGCCGAAGCTAATCGTCACTGCATTCGTACCCACTTTCTTCTCCTTGGGCTGCTTCATGGTGATGACCCCGACATCGATTAGAGCTTGGATCTTGTCCTTAAGGGCGTAGCATACCTTGGTAGGATGATGCACCGCTCTGTGAAATGCGCAATACTTTGGATCATTAACTCTCTTGGCATCTTCCTGATCCTGGATTGGAGGCAATTTGATCTTGTTGTTCTCAATGAGGTACTTGAAGATACCGGGGACTTCATCCTCTCTGAACGAATAAACTTTCGGGAACTTTGGCTCCGAGGCCTTTGGCTTCTGGGGCTGCTGTTGCCACCTTGATTGTTGAGGCGCCTTTTGCTGCTGCTGTTGCGGCTGTGTTTGTACCTCGAACGTCTGATTTGCGTCCATGGCATTCGCATGCGCTTTTCCTTTACCCCTAGGGACAAAGTTTGGTTGTGGAGCGTTATTTGCTATTTGCTCCTCAAACAGAGTGCTGATCGAGACCTCAGTGTCATCATCAAAGAAGTTCGTCAAGAACATGTCTTCCATGTCGTCCCAACTGCCAATGCTTCCCGGCTTGAGGCGACGATACCAATCGAAGGCCGCTCCGCGAAGAGTGCCAACGAATGACCGTACCATCAAGGGTTCGTTGCCGGAGATTGTTCCTAGGTGAGACTTGAAATAGATTAAATGTTGGGTAGGGGAACCCTTTCCATCAAACGGCGTAAAGTTAATGAGATTGAACTTTGCCGGATATGGAATTGATTCCCACTCCCTTGGATATGGACATGGTATACCGGATCTTTTTACCTCTTGAGCATTCATCAATGCATTGATTTTGCTCTCCAAGTCCTTCATCTTTTTGTCTTCACTCGTTTCTATCTTCGAGTGGCTTTGGGGAGAGGTAATGTGGTCTTCTTTGGCATTATCATCTACAGGACCACCTCCGTTGTCGTTGTTGACAGGGGGAATAGTTATGTTAACATTATTCCCCTCCCGCTCATTCTTATCTTGATTCTGATGATTGGGTCGAGTGGGCTCTTCTTGATGAGTTGTCAGAGCTGCGATTTGCTGGTCGTGCATTTCCATCATCTGCTGCATGGCCATCTCCATCTCGAATTTCTTTCTGCCGAGCCAGGGCATCTTCAAGCATCTTGTTTACTTGTTCGGCGCTGATCATGAGTACCTCGCGGGGTTGTCCCTCGCTAGATACCGTGTTGTCCGAAGCAATCGCGGAGCCGGCATCTGATCCTTCATCTTCTGACAGTAATCTCGTCCAGACCCTACTATAAGTCCCTCGTGTGATGGTTCCAGACTGCAGATGAGTTAGATACCAGGGTACCAACGGGATTGACTCGGGATTGTCCCCTGTCGATGCTCCTTTGCTGGCCATGTTGATGGTGACCTTCGGGAATTCTCCGTCTTTGACTATCCTTCTTCTTCGCTGGAAACGCCTAGGGTTAGCTTCAGACGTTCCGGTGGAGATTCTCTCAAATACTGAAACTCTCCTTGGAGCTTCAGAGCAACAGCATTCTGATAGCACCGCCTTGATGATGTTGGCACACGGACAGTGAGGCTCCGTGTTTCGTGCGCCTTGTTTCCAAGACTTATTCGTACCCCCAGCTCTATAGTACAACTCGTCAATTTGATAACTGGAGCAACCTATAGAGTGTTGGCACGAGTTTCCAGGTATAATATTATCATCATCAGACGAATATGACGCTTTGTTAGCGTTCTCAAAAGTTGCTCGTTCCAGTCTACGCTTTTGTGAACGTAAAAACTTAACGGGCTCTTGAACTTCGACACGCAACCCGATGCGGTCGGCAATAGGGGTTTTCCCTTTGATATTTTCCCGGGGGGAGTTAGAACGACCCCCAGTCGGGTTTATCATTAGGGGACCTTTCAACGGACCCAATCGCTCCTTGATAGGTACTTTACCTCGATTCCCTGGTAAGGGACCGAGGCGACCTTTCATAGGAACCCTGGATGTTGAAGGATCCGTGCTCATACCTGACCCCACCGGAGGTGCCGGAGTAAGGGGAATGGGACTTGGCTTTGGTGAAGATTGGGCAGCAACCTCTTCAACTCCTGTCTTAGGCGTTGGTTTCGCCCTTAGCATCCACACCTGCTTGAGCTTTGGCGGGGTCTTGACCGCCTCTTCTTTCTGCATCTCCTCTTCTTTCTGCAAGAGAGTTCGGGCATGCGCGAGCAGTGCGCGGCGCTTCTTGATTCTCTCTTCGAGGGTGGAACGAGTCCTCGTGACACGAACCCACTTGTTCGTTTCTGCCAGGGAGGAGGAGTTGGTTACATACCGTTGTTGCTCTAGGCGCTGTCTCGATTTGAGATCTTCGTTGTAGCGAACCCCGTCCATAGGCTCCAAAGCCTTGGCCATTTGACGAGCAAGTTGTTGATGCCGTCTTTGGCGGGTTCTCTTTGATACTGCTGGAGCGCCTTCTTGGAGCGCCCTCTTTGATAGAGTTGGAGTAGCATCAGTAGCCATCTTCTTGGGGGAGGAGAATCCCAGATTTGCGATCTCGACCACGTTGGGCGACGCGGAGACGCCACGTGGTGCGAGTGCAGCGATGGCTAAGGGATCTTGGGTCTTTGAGCCGAGGGTCCCGCGAACGACTCTGGAGGAGGATGCCTTCTTGCGCCTACTTGGAGAGGCGGATCTGGAGGAGGAGGAAGAGAGGTACTCTTCGAACTTCTGCTGATCGAACTCGTATTCGATCTCTTCATTCACCCGGATCTTGAATGCCGGTTGCGTCACGACGGCGTCGGTAGCGATGCCGTTGGCTCCCACTGTGGTCGCCAGCTTGTTTTTGGGGAAAGTTGCTGTTTTTATTGCTTTTGAATCTGTTACAACTTCAAGCGTTACAACAAGAATCGATAAAAAGTCGGTCTTTTTATAAGACCTCCTCGTGCAACAAAACAAAGATTACAACTTTATCGAAAATAAACACGAGATCCCGTTTTTGGTGCGGTCTCGCTTGCGTGGGTCTTTGTACCTCGGCTAAAGCGAGATATTAGCTCTTCTTAGTATTAACGCCAAGGGCTAATACTAAGGAAAAGGGGGGGAAATGGGTGATGAAGACTGATGTAGACCTCTCCTCCTCGGTTGAAGCGCTCGACCACTCTTCGCTGCAGCAGGGCTTCGCCAAGGCTCTCCAAAAATCCTCCTCTCAAAAGCAAGGGGTAAGGGGAGTTGTCTTCCCTGTAGATTCTTCGTCCGAACTCGGATTTGAGTGATTCCGGTTGCGTTGGATGCTTGACGAAGAGTTCGATCCGCTCTGGTGGTTGGGTTATCTGTAGAGTGGTCGAGGCACGAAGGGCGTTGTCCTTTTTTGTGAACACTGCCGGGTCTCCGATTGGTCCGGATCTTCGTTGTTCCGAAATCCTGTCTGCTCATGTAGCTCGTCGATTCACTTCAGTCGTTCATCGACGTCAATTAGACTCTTGTGGATC
>NW_017973232.1:16254-16792 GCF_001876935.1 Asparagus officinalis | reverse complement strand
AGTCTGCTCAGCCAGCATGTCAGCTAATAAGCCAGCATCGGGCTTCGAGAAGCTTGGCCTTTCCATCGCGACATCTGCAGGGTAACCTGAATGTTGAAAGATGAGGAAAGCTCGGAAAAAAAAAATATACTTGCAGCAAAAACGGAAGATCTTCCTTCCCCATGCTTGAGGAAAGTAACATTGGATGTAGATATACCTGAATATGGGACTGCGGGCTCAACATTATTCATCTGCTCAAGATCGATGTTTAGATCGATGCCCAAAGACCCGTCATGAAGGGCGTCGCACATCTGCTGCATAAAGCAATCCATGTTATCAACACCAGGAGATACCGAACCCGGTGGGAGTTCGCCCTCTTCAAAGAACCCTGGAGCATGAAAACGTGGTTACAAATCCCAAAAGGTAAATCACCTTAAAGCAATGAAAATAAATGTTACCTTCCCCTCCACCGGCGGTGCTTCCTAAGTCCACTCCGTAGGGACGCTGACCGTCGTGGGGCTTATGTGCGGTCTTCTTCCTCTTCGGGGCACCAACCCTC
>NW_017973232.1:0-2134 GCF_001876935.1 Asparagus officinalis | reverse complement strand
GCCGAGCCACCCTGAGGTGGCTCGGTGGCCGAGCCACCTTGGGGTGGCTTGGCCAAGAGCCGAGCCACCTCAAGGTGGCTCGGCACAGTGCCGGCCACCTCGAGGTGGCCGACAGTGGCCGACGGTGGCCGACGTTTCTCTTTTTGCGGGCACTGTCCTGAGAGCCTATAAATAGGCCACCCCCTTGTCATTTGAGAAGGTTGGAAATTTTGGAGAGAGGCGAAGCCCTGCTGGATTGGAGACTCAGAACTTAACAAGATTCAAGCTTTGGGACTTCGAGGACTTGCACATCCAGATCTGGTGCTCGACGATCATCAACGCCAAATAAGGCAGGAGTTCGAGAGGACCGGATCTCAGATCTACGTTGCTACACTCCGGATCTAAGCTTGGTCTTAGATCCCGAGACTTGGACGATTGTTTCCTTGGTGAAACAATCCTCCCCGGCTATTATTTCCTTGGTGAAATAATACCCGTTGTACTGCGTAGATCCGACCGGATCTAGATCGCGCGGTGGTCCACGGCAAACAACCCCGGCGCAGGCAAAGAACCCACAAAGCGAGCGACCGCAAAACAGGAGCTCGCGATTCGTTCGACACAAAAGGAGAAAAGTTGTAATCTTTGTTTATTTTTATTTGATTTTCGTTGTAACCGGATCTTATAAAAAGACCGGATCTTTTGTAACTCAAAAAGTTGTAACTCAAGATGACAATGGAATCAATAACAAAGAAAGCAACGAATTTTCCAGCGAACAATCTGGCGACCACAGTGGGAGCCACCGATCTCGCTGCCGAGATCGGAGCGTCGCAGCCGCGGATCTTGATCCCAGTCGTGGAGGAGGTCGAATACGAGTTCGATCAGACCAAGTTCGAGGAGTACCTTTCATCCTCGTCTAGATCGACCTCCCCCCGCAAGTCCAAGAAGTCCAAGTTCTCTTCCAACAGAAAGGTGCGTTGGTACGAAGAAGTTGAAGCTACCAACGACGACCTCATCTCGATTGACGCCAAAGTTGCGTCAGATGAGGCTCCACCAATCTCCAACCAGATCAAGCTGGTTCCAACCAATTCCTCCGTCACCAAAGGAGCGGTGACTCTCTCAAAGAGAGCCCGCCAAAGGCAACGCCAACGCTTGGCCAAACAATTCGCCAAAGCGATGGAGTCCACCGACGGAGTCCGCTACAACGCGGGTCTGAAGAACAAGAGAGGCAAACAGCCTCAACAACAGATGAACGGCGCCTCTTCCAAGCCGCCAACAATGGAATGGGTCCGTGTCAAACGGAATCGTTCGACGCTGGAAGAACGCATCCGCAAACGCCGCGCACTATCAGCGCAGGCACGGGCTCAAGCCGAAGAAGCCCGTAGAAAGTTGCAGAAAGAAGTGGCCAAGAAGCCGCCACCAACTCGCAAAGTTTGGAGGCCAAAGTCTGAAGCGGCAATTCAGGCTAAGGAGCAACCTTTGCAGCCTCCAACCAAAATTCAACCTCCGGCGAACCCAGCTAAGTCGCCGAGAATTCCCATAGCTACTCCGGGAGATCATGCAGAATCCTCCCGAAGAAGAAAGCCAGTCTTGGAGCGCCTCGGTCCAATTCCCGATGAGCGAAGCAAAGCTCCGATCCAAGAACGTTTGGGCCCACTAAGAAAACCCCGAACGAATCAACACGCTGGGGGTCACCGCTACCTCCAACATGACAAGGAGCTCAAGGCAACTGCGCGCGCTAATTTGCGCATTGAGGTCCAAGAGCCCGCTGAGAATTCACGCCCAAAAAGGCATGTCTCAAGGCGCGTGACTCTTGAAAGTCCAAGGAAGGCAATTCGCCCTCAGATGGAAACATTATCATCTGATAGTGATAATGTTATACCTGAGAAGTCGTGCCCACACACGATAGGTTACTCCGACTGTCAAAATGACGAGTTGTACTATCGTGCTGGGGGTACGAACAGAACCAGAAAGAGGAGTCCCCGAGAACAAGAAACTCAGTGCCCTTGTTCAAAGCTCATTCGGGCGGTACTGTCTCAATGCAACTGCATCAAGGTAATCCCCGAGAGAATTTCAGTGTTTGAAAGGCTCAGCATCGAAACGCCGAAACCAAGGTATAGGCGTTTCCGGCAAAGAAGAACGGTGGTTAAAGACGGAGAAT
>NW_017973231.1:23886-28253 GCF_001876935.1 Asparagus officinalis | reverse complement strand
GTTGCACTTAGAAGTGATCGTAGAGGATAACCAGAATCATTTTTACACGCAAAGTCCCACTGTATCATTTATTAATGACAGTGGGTCCACCAAAAATGTATTTCGGCCTTTGACTCTCCAGAAACAAGAGTCAATTCATTTCGGGGCCCTTAGTCGCGATAAACGACTAAGACTCCATATCTTCGTCTTTGTGTTTGGAAGCCCGTCTCATGCGCTATAAACGAAGTTGATGCACTTCGATAACACGAAAAAGAACTCAGTCTTCCGGATTCAGAGATAACCAGTCATAAAAAGGTAATTTATCTAGATTTTCCAGATTCTCAGATTGGAATCCCATCCTAGTTTTGCACTGGAAATAGAATATAAAGATTCTTCCATTATCCCAGGACAAGGAATAGAATTAAAATTACTCCTCCTTGTTTTGTCGGATTCGTCTTCACCTAAAAAAGGGAAGACCGGGGAACACAGAATATAAAGATTCTTCTTCGCACCGACCTTTCAAATTTATCGATTGGATCATCCTAGGAGTTGACTATCGAATCCTAAGCAGGATAAGTTGCGCTAACACGCCGCTGCCATTTAGTCTTTTTCCGTAGAAAGAGACCAGGTTCGATCTGGGGTATTCTACCTGAAACCTAGCAAGAGAGTAAGTCTGCGTCTAACCGCGCGCGGTATACTAACGTTGAAAAGAACACCGTCGACATTCAACATGCTTATATGGCAGGGTTGTATTGATACACAACATCCTGCCTTAACACGTATGGGAATTTGAATCCGAATCCTAAGAAGAGTTATGCGACGGCCTAAACGCGTCGCGGTTTAGTCTTTCTCCGGTAGAAAGACACAGAGTTAGATTTTGGGGTATTTTATCGAAGCCTAAGTAGGGATAATGTCAGGCGTATATAACGGGTTGCTGGTAGCGGTATGTTCCATAACGATGCGAGTCTATGTATTCGGAACTCATAGCAACAAGTCCTCAGAGGTTTCAATCTCCCTGGAGCGCAAAGTCACATGCGGGACGACTGAGTTTCCTAAGTAGCTCCTTGAACATTGCTTCACGACACCGCTTCTCTCCCTGATTGCCAGAGAATTAGGATCTTCCACCACGTCAACGCACTGTCGGCTGAGAAGCTTTAAGGTCGCGAACACAATCTTTCTTTGACGAATAGGCCTATAAAGGAGTTAAAATACGGTTCCTCATCGCCGTCGATCCAGTCATCAACCTCGTCGATAGTCAACACTCCCATCAATAAATAGGTAATCTGCACTTGAATCAATATTTTCAGATTTTTGGTAAGGAAATCTCTACCGCTTTATGGCGTTGCAGTGCTTGCACAGGTCTCGTCACTCTTCGTCGAAGCCCTGATCTAGAAGTCGTCATCTCCAGCCGGAGTATCTATACGTTTCTCAGACTAGAAGAAGTTCCCCCTTTTCGGTTCCCTCCTTGGTGCCATGGAGGCGACGGGTTTTTGTGGACCCGAGCTGTCGACCTATTCTCGATCTGCTTCCTATAATGCATCAATCCTCGTTGAATTATCTCCTTCAGCCATCTCTCTTCCTTCTTCAAATCCTGGACCCTTTTCAATGAACATTTTTTAAAAAAGGGGAGATTTTTTCCTCGCCAAGCTTCTTGTATGAGGAACGTGGTAAGGCATACACAGGATGGCGCCCCTCTCCGGATCTAGTGCTCTGATACAACTTGATAGAGCGCGTGCGAGACCTTTGTCGCCGGCAATTACCAAAAGGTGGGTGGAGGAATGAGGTATGAGCCAAAACACAAGAACAATTCAGTATAGGGCGAGGAAATACCTTCTCTAGATTATGAAGAACAAAAGATTACAGCTATCCGCTCCATCTATAGATCCGGTGAGAACGAAGTGCTCTAACTCGCTCTCTAAACCCTAATTACAATTATTGGAATTCTTTGACACTTCTGCTGCTGAGATCTGTTTGTATTAGAGCTCCTAAAACATCCCTATTTATAGCATGTGCAAACGTGATGGCCAAAGCTTGTAAATAAACAAGCCAAAAGAATCAGGAATCCCTGTCAACATAATCAAACGAAACTTATATATATAATTGTTAAATTAATCACGATTGTTTCGTCGCATTTTTTCCGTCTTAGAGAGTTTCTCAAACCTGCACCGTGCAGGTTTTTTCCGGGGGGCTCGACCGACATGTGTGCTGCCCGGAGGTGCGGCCAGAGTCTGCCAGGTTTACCCTGTTCTTTGCGTTGTCTTCTTATGTGATTCTCCCGCAGATTGCAATATTCTTCAAGGAACTTCCCGGTAAATGGGTTATCCTGAATGTACTAGGGATAGTATTTTTTTAGAAACTTCCTATTTATTGGCATTAATTGCCTGTCGCCCTCTTGAGTAATTAGGCGATATGCGCCGTTTGAGTAGACTGTGTCTATCACAAACGGTCCTTCCCATTTGGGTTCAAATTTACCTTTCTTCTTGGAGTTGAGGATTATTGGTCGGCGTGCAGCAATGACCAGATCTCCTTCCTTGAAGCTTCTTTGTCGGACTCTTTTGTTAAAAGCCCGAGATATTCTGGCTTGATAGAACTCGATGTGTTGTTGAGCCCCCAAGCGCTTTTCATCCAACCTCTCGAGTTCTTCGAGACGTTTTTGATGCTGTTCCTCTGTCGTCATCTCAGTTGCGAGAGCGATCCGAAGGGATGGGATTTGAATCTCCAATGGTAGCACAGCTTCACATCCGTATATCAACGAATATGGGGTAGCTCCCGTAGGTGTGCGTATGGTGGTGCGATAAGCCCAGAGTGCTTTACCGAGTTTATCGTCCCAGTCTCGTTTATTGGTCTTCACGAGCTTTGACAGGATCTTAATGATCGTCTTGTTGAACGCCTCAGCTAATCCATTCGCAGCGGGATAGTAAGCTGTTGACGAAATATCTTCAATTTTGAACTTGTCACAAAACCTGATGAAGGCGTTGCTTATGAACTGTGGACCGTTGTCATGAATGATCCGTCTTGGCACGCCGTATCGGTATATGACATGATGCTTGATGAAATTGATGACGTTGTTCGTCTTCACTTCTCTAAGCGGAATTGCTTCAGCCCACTTTGAAAAGTAATCCGTGATTGCAAGAATGAATCGATCACCTTTGACTGAAGGGGAAAAAAATAGGACCAACAATGTCTATACCCCATGTCTCGAACGGCCAAGACGTGGTTGACGTGTGCAACTGTTCTGGCGGTTGATGCATATAATTTGCATGTATTTGACAAGCATGACACTCTCGAGCGTATTCGATTGCGTCACGAACCATTGTTGGCTAAAAATATCCCATTCTCCTGATACGATCATACAGTTTGGGACCGGGCTGATGCGCACCACATTCTCCTTCGTGTGCTTCCTTAAGAACTTCTTCTGCTTCTTTGTTCGAAAGGCATCGGAGTAATAAACCATCGTACCCTCTACGGTATAACGTATGGGTCTCGGTATTATAGAAGAATCTTGGTGCTCTTCGGCGGATTGATTCTCTTTTTTTTACATCCTCTGGCAAAATACCATACTGGACGTAGTCAATGATGGGAAAACGCCAGTCTCGGGACTTAGACCCAATTCGAGTTGAATTCACCTCCTTGGTATTTATGTCTCTATCATCTTCCTCTTCAATATCCATGTCGTATATGGGTATGCAGAGTTGATGCGTTCTCACTGTGACTAACAGCTCAGTTTCGGGAGGCTGCGCAAGTGATACTGCTAGTGCTGCCAGTGCATCCGCATAAGCATTCTGGAGACGAGGGATATATTCGATAAAGAATTCTTCAAAAGAATCTGCCATTTTGATGGCCTCCTGGTGGTACGGGATCAGGTCTTGATTCCTGACTTCATACTCACCGCGAACTTGGTTGACTATCAATTGCGAATCTCCAAAAGCTTCGAGATATTCGACCCCCAGCTCTTTGGCGAAACTGAGTCCAATAAGAAGTGCGTTGTACTCGGCTACGTTATTGGAACACGGACTAGTCAGTGAATAAGCCCGAGGCATCACATGCTTCCCCGGGGAAACTAAGACAACTCCAACTCCGGAGGAGACTGTAGAACATCCGGGGGTTATTACCCTATTAACTGCTCTCGAAGCACCATCAAAATATAATTGCCATACTTGTTGGTGCGACGTAGTGTTAACCTCGTGGGTTTCATCCGGCAAGTCATCATATACTTCTGCCGTATCTGTGGTCGGGTTTGCCACCAGAAGATCACAAATCGCTTGTCCTTTGATCGACTTCTGCTGCTTGAAGTGCAAATCATATTGGGACAAGAGAAGGGCCCATTTCGCTAACCGCCAATTCATAGAGACCGGTTGCGTCATAAATACCCATACTGGATTAACGTT
>NW_017973231.1:1895-23434 GCF_001876935.1 Asparagus officinalis | reverse complement strand
CTGAAAAACCATCCATAAAAGACATTCTTTCAAATCCGCACGTATTGTCGATAATGACATATGTGATTGGGAGAGAAAAGTCATCTTTTGGGCATGTCGTATTCAGGTCCCTGAAGTCGATACATATCCTAATTTTACCGTTCTTCTTCATGACTGAAACAATATTGGCTAGCCAGTCTGGATGTTGCTCCTCTCGGATAAATCCTGATTCGATCAATTTCTTAACCTCTGCCTCAATGGCTTCCATAATCTGAGGACGAAACCGTCTTTGCTGTTGTTTGACAGGTTTGGCATCCGGTTTGATATCGAGGCGGTGCATTGCCACATTGGGGTCGAGCCCTGGCATATCTTCATAGTTCCAAGCGAAGACATCAATGTACTCCCTGATGAGAGCAATTAACTCCTCCTTCTCATTTGGGGGAAGGTTGTCACTGATGAATATGGGCTTTGGGTTGGCCTCGTCACCCATGTTAACTTGGACTATTTTATCTTTAGTAGGCGGTTCTCTTTGTTCGAACCTATCGCCGTACTGCATGTTTAGGTGATGAACCCATAGATCTTCCCACGTTGGTATTTGATCATCGTCTTCTACCGTCACAGGATCGACTGTAGTCATATGCGACATCAGTTTCTTGAACATCTCCCCCAAACTTGCGTCGGAATCCCCAGCTGAAGAATCAGAAGAGTATCCGTTCTTAGTTTTGTTAGCAATTTGATCGATAATTTGCCAACCACTTTCATCATCAGACGAGGAAACATAGCCTAAGCCTCTTTTGTGACGGTAATAATCATCCGGTTTCCCTTTTGGCACATATGCTGCTTTAGCTGGGATACGGGAACCTCGATCAAAGTACAAGCCTTCTCCGAGTGTGAAATCATATCCCTGTTTTTCCATGAGCCTGCGCGCTTCAGGACTATACTTAGATAAATGTCAACCAGGTTTATCTTACTCTTCATCTTCTCTTAGGAAATGATCTGGTAATGGAAAATTCTCTCCTTTACCATAAATCACCTCTTTTTCGACTCCTGTTTTGGCAGGCACGACCAGGGTTGTTCCGAAGGAATGCTGGAGGCGTTTCTTTGTTACATAAGATGATCGGAGCGGCGTATGTAAACTAGGATTATCGTGTAGTCCGTTTGTCGCATCATCAAGAGACAACGAGTACTCTAAATCATCCTTTATTTCAATATCGACAAGTTGCCAGTTACAACCTCCATATGACGATTGTTCATCGTCAAGATTGATTACAAAGGGTACAATGTCATTTAAAACAAAACCACCATTGTAATCGAATCCGGCTTCGGAATCAGCTTCTTCTCCGCTGTCCGTGCCCTGGACCGATGGTTCCGTGTCGGATTCGTTACCATAGAGGAGAGAATCAGTGAAATAATTCTCAAACCCTTTAAATGGTTGTTTATCCGCGACCACCGTCCTGACCCTTCCACCAGTGTCGACATATTTCAGACACTGATGTAGGGTGGAGGGAACTATAACATTACTATGGATCCAAGGCCGACCCAGTAGTAAGTTATATGATGTCTCAGCATCAATCACGTAACACGTGACCTCCGTCTTCAGATCACCCATTTGGCACTTTATCCGGATCTTTCCCAAAGGCCTTGACCCGCTGGTGTTGAATCCGTAAATGACCGTGCCTGTAGACGCCAATTTGCTGACTGGAATACCAAGGCTATGCATAAAGCGAAGCGGCATAATGCTCACAGCGGAACCCGGATCCACTTGGATCCGGTTGACTTCGCTAGAGCCGATGTATCCGATGAAATATAGGGGCCGATCATGGTTTGAATTCTTCGTCTGCATATCCTCTTTGGTGAAGGTGATGCAGGGAAGGTTCTTGGCCGCTATGTTGCAGTGTTGAATTGATAGTCCTAGCTCTTCAGGTGCCGGTTTGACCCGAGTGAGGAATGCTTCAGAATCAGCCAAAGCTTCTCGTAAGGCTTCCCTAGTCTCCTTAGACAACCGCAGCAACTCATATAACGTTATTCGTGCTGGAATATTGGCTAATTGAGCCATGATATCGAAAACACGTGGAGTTTTCGAACTCTCCGGTTTATCCCTTCCAATCGGACGACTGAAACGAGACTGCGTTGGATTCTGTACTTCCTGGGGTTTTTGTTTATCCGCTGGCTGTCGTCGAACATCTTCGCCCGGTGTAGGACTCGTAATCACCCCCATCTCCGTGAGAGTTTTGGTTGGTCCCCGTTTATTCACCCCCTGCTCACTAGGTGGTGGATAATTGTAGTGATACTCATTTCCGCTTCTAGTGGCAAATACTTCTTGTTCTTCTTCGGAGAGCGGGAAGGTAGGAGCTTCATCGCCATCCTCCTCGAAAATTGCAGATGTAGCATTGCAGGACTTGCCTTTACCCTTTCTTCTCGAGGAAGTCGCCCACTGTTCATCTTTAATGAGATCCGGATGAACCCAGAGGATTTCGCCGTTCGGGGCTGTGTGTGGCACAAGTCCCTTTTGGCGCTGTCCATGTGGGTCATCATTCACCGTCTTCATTCCCACTTTGGTGACGCGTTTCGGCTCGAACCATGTTGTGGGCACCAATCCTGGGTCATCATTCACCATCTTCATTCCCACTTTGGTGACGCGTTTCGGCTCGAACCATGTTGTGGGCACTGATCCAAAGCTGATTGACACAGCATTTGCTCCCACATTCTTGGACGGCTTCGGGGTTATGACACTTACATCAATTAGCGCCTGGATCTTGTCCTTGAGGTGGTAGCACGACTTGGTAGGGTGATGGACCGCTCTATGGTATACGCAATACTTCGGATCCGTCACTTTGCTAGCCCCCTCTTAATCCACGATCGCCGGCAGCTGGATTTTGTTGTTCTCCAGCAGGTACTTGAAGATGTCGGGCACCTCGTCATCTTTGAAGGAGTACACCTTAGGAAATCTTGGCTCCGCTCTTTGCTTCTGAGACCGTTGTTGCCATTGCGGCTGCGATTGTTGTGGCGCTCTTTGCTGCTGCTGTTGCTGAGGTTGCAATTGGAAAGTTTGATTAGCATCAACTACATTAGCATGTGCCTTACCTTTCCCCAACTGCATTAGCATGTGCCTTACCTTTCCCCCTTGGGTTGAAATTCTGTGCTGGAGCATTTGTCGCCTGTTGGCCTCTCTCCGCCTTCTTTCTCCTAAGGAATCGCTCAGCCTGCTCCCCTCGGACCTTCAGATCCTTCCACGTTTTGGACGGTGCTGTCCCCATTGCTTCCAACACGTCCAAGGACAGATTATTATGGCAGGTCTGGAGAATGAATTCCTCGGTGATCGGGTCCCGGCAGTTCATCGCCTTGTTCCGGAACCTTTTGACGAAGGTGTCGACTAACTCCCCGTCCTTCTGCTTCTCATCGAGCAATGATCCGATAGATATCTCGGTGTTGTCATCGAAGAAATTGATGAGGAACAAAGTCTCCATATCGTCCCAGCTGTTCACGCTACCTGGCTTGAGGTGGCGGTACCAATCGAAGGCAGCTCCGCGAAGAGTGCCGACGAATGACCACACCATCAGAGGCTCATTGCCGGAGATTACCCCCAAGTGTGATTTGAAGTAAATCAAATGTTGAGTGGGCAAACCCATCCCATTAAACGGCGCGAAGTTAATTAGGTTGAACTTCGCCGGATATGGGATTGATTCCCACTCTCTTGGGTATGGACAAGGAATGCCTGTTTTCTTCATCTCTTGAGCGGAGATCAATGTGTTGATTTTGCTCTCGAGGTTCTTGATCTTCAGACTTTCGCCTGTGTTTTTGTTAGCACGATTCTGAGGCGGAAGTGTGGCATTGGCATTACGACTAGCATCCTCGTTACCACCCCCTGCATTGACGGGAGGATTATTTGCATTATGAGTCTCGTTTGCATTTGTGTCCATGTGCTCCTCTTCCAGATTAACCGGGTTACGACGACTTGGCTCGCCTTGCTGGTTCGTCAATGCTTGGATTTGTTGGTCATGCATTTCTCTCATATTCTGCATGGCCATCTGCCTTTCAAACCTGAAGGTCTCCTGTTGCTTAGCTAAGGCGTCTTCAAGCATCTTGGCCACCTGTTCCGCACTTATCATAAGTGCCTCGCGGGGTTGTCCCTCGCTGGATACCGTATTATCTGCTGCAACCGCGGAACCGGCATCAGATTCTTCATCTTCTGAAGGGAGTCTTGTCCGAACTCTACCATAAGTTGCTCGCTTGATGGTTCCGGACTACAGACGGGTTCTAGGCTGGGATGCTTACAGGATCGACTCGAGATTATCCCGTGCCGATGTTCCCTTGCTGGTCATATTGGCGGTGACCCTCGGAAATTCTCCATCTTTAACCACCGTTCTTCTTTGTCGGAAACGCCTATACCTTGGTTTTGGCGTTTCGGTACTAAGCCTTTCGAACACTGAAATTCTCTCGGGGATTGCCTTGATGCAGTTGCACTCAGACAGTACCGCCCGAATGAGCTTTGAACAAGGGCACTGAGTTTCTAGCCTTCGAGGACTTCTCTTTCTGGCTTTGCTTGTACCCCCAGCACGATAGTACAGCTCGTCCGTTTGAAAGTCAGAGCAACCTATCGTGTGTTGGCACGATTTCTCAGGTATAACGCAATCATCATCAGACGATAACGTTTCCTTCTGAGAGTGAACTGCCTTCTTTGGGCTCTCAAGAGTCACGCGCCTCGAGACATGCCTTTTTGGGCGTGAATTCTGGAGGTTGAACTTTGGTTGGAGGTTGCTTCGGCCTCCACACTTGGCGGGTTGATGGCGGCTTTTTGGCCACTCTTCCTTCCCTCAATTTCTCGGCCTTTTGCACCAGCATTTTTGCTTGTGCAAGCAAGGCGCGGCGTTTGTGAATCCGCTCTTCGAGTGTCGAACGGTTCCGTTTGACCCGGATCCATTCGTTCGTTGGCGGCTTGGAGGAGCTGCCATTCTTCAGTTGTTGAGGCTGTTTGCCTCCTCTGTTCTTCAGATCCACGTTGTAGCGGATCCCGTCAACAGACTCCATGGCCTTTGCGAATTGTTTCGCAAGGCATTGACGTTACCTTTGGCGGGCTCTCTTCGAGAGAGTCACCACGCCCTCTACGACAGAAGGGTTGGCCAGAGTAGATCCGACCTGGTTGGGAATTGGAGGAATCTCACCCGATGCAGCTTTGGCATCCAGCGGGGTGAGATCTTCGTTGGTGTTTTCGATGTCTTCAAACCAACGAGTTTTTCTCCTGGAGGAGAGTTTCTTGGACTTACGGGGGGAGGTTGATCCGGACGAGGACGACAAGTACTCCTCGAACTTCTGCTGGTCGAACTCGTATTCGACCTCCTCCACGACCGGGATCGAGATCCGCGGCTGCGACGCTCCGATCTCGACAGCGAGATCGGCAGTTCCCACTGTGGTCGCCAGATTATTCGTGGTGAAAATCGTGTCTTTCTTCATTATTGATTCCATCATCGTCTTAAATAACAGTTTTTTGAGTTACAAAGATCCGGTCTTTTTATAAGATCCGGTTACAATGAAAATCAAAGAAAATAGAAAAAGATTACAACTTTCTCCTTGTTTGTCGAACAAATCGCGAGCTCCTGTTTTGCGGTCGCTCGCTTTGTGGGATCTTTGCCTGCGTCGAGATTTATCCGTGGACCAACGCGAGTCCGGTCCTCTCGAACTCTTGCCTTATTTGGCGTTGACGATCGCTGAGCACCAGATCTGGAAGAACAAGTCCTCGAAGTCCCAAAGCTTGGATCTTTTTTTTAGATCTGAGTCTTCAATCCAGCAGGGCTTCGCCTCCAAAAAATCCAACCTTTTACAAATGAACCAAGGGGGCCTATTTATAGGCTCTCTGAACTGTGCCCGCGCACAGATCTGGGCCGGCCACCTATATGTGGCCGGCTCTGGGCCGAGCCACCCATAGGTGGCTCGGTTTTGGCCGAGTCCCCTTTGGTGTTTGGGTTTTGCCGTTTTTTTCGGTCTCGTGGTTGATTTGGACTCTGATTTGTTGATCTGATTTGGCAGTAAATCCGATTCCTGATTTGGCAGTAAATCCACTTCTGAGTTCGAGTCCGAAACTGATCTTGATTCGATCGTGATTCGTCCGAGTCTGCCCTTGGTTGGATGACTCGTTGGTTTGTGCTGAGCTGTGCTAAAGGATCTATAAGCAATTTTATACGTCTACAATTGGATCGAGCATATGGAGACCTATTTCACTCTTTATGGCTATTCGTCAAAAGAGAAGATTGTTTTTGCGATATTGAAGCTATCCAGACACGCATTAACATGGTGGAAATCCTACTGTAAGCAGGAGAAGAAAGCGATATCATGGAACAAGTTTAAGGAGCTCCTAAGGAAGCTGTTCTATCCGATGAGTTTCCATAAAGAGTGTTGGTACAAGTGGTACGGCTCACGCCAGAGGTTCAATCAGACCGTTCAAGAATACACTACGGAGTACTAGCAGCAGACGATGGTCCTTAACATCGCAACTGAGGAGTACTCTATTTTCATGAAGTATATGGTGGGTCTGAACAAATATATCTGCAAGGAGATGAAGCTGTTCATGGTTGAGTCGATTGCAGAGGCGAGCGTGAAGGCTATTGTCATTGAAGGCAAACAGAAGAACAACAATGAGACGAAGGGAGAAGACAAGCAAGCTGAAGGCGAGTCTAGTGGTTCCTAACCTAAGAAGGAGAAGAATAAGGGTGATCCAGGGAAAGCAGGACTGATTTATAATCATTGTGAGAAGACAGGACATGTTACTGATCGGTTTTGGGATAAGTATCCTCATTTGAAGCCGAAGGGGTTGAAGAAGAAGGAGGAGAAAAAGGCATATGTGATAGTGCAAGGTCCGAAAGAAGTCCAAGGGATGATGGAGCCCAACAACATGTAGACGGTAAAAAATACCTCTGATGAGCCTACAGGAAATTCGCCCACAAGAAGTCGCCTGCCTAAGCCGCATGGCCGTCAAATGTGCTCGGTTCCAGATTCGCCTGAATAATCGACTCGTTTGCACGAGTTGAGATCAGTTGAAGTTCGCCTCTTACTCGACTCGCCCGCCCGAGTCCAAAGACGAATCCGCCTGCAAACCTCAAGGCCACTAGTACAGCTGGGCATCCGCTACCCCACGTGCTGGGACGGGCCATCCCATCTCTCTCGACCCGAAGGGAGAGGGCATGGTACCCCCAGACCGTCAAGCGGCCGCTCACAGTACGAAGGCCCGGACAGGTGTCGAGTCGACCTGAGCATTCATAAATGCGACTCACCTCGGCTGTCTGAGTCAAGAGCTGGATCCGCCAGCACTCGGCTAGTTGGCTAGACCCACTCGAGTACTGTGCACCTACTTCGCCGCCTCTCCTGACCGGAAAGGAGAAAGCACCGTGCTCAAAGCACGCTGGACGGTCACGCATGGTACGAGTGATCGGACAGACGCCTCATCAACCTGTGAACTCATAAATGCGGTTCATTAATGCTGGTCAAGTCCACTCGGATAGCAGACGGCCGTTGCCTCATATACAAGGATTGGCCTTCCCATTTTAGGTGACAGGACATAAAGCACAATCCCTCGAATGACCATTCATGGTATCGAGGAGCAGCTAGACGTCTCTGAAGAAGATATGGTCACATCCCATAATTCAAGGATGAGTCAAGCTGTCCTCCTTCCATTTAAAAGCCCCTTCCAGCACACTGGAGGAGAGGTCGCAAAACTTGGAGAAAAAGAGTTGAGACCAAGCTCTCTGCATAATCTTTGCATTGCAGCATCACTGTTTAGTTCCGAGCTCCGATCGCCAGCGAACTAAGCAGACCCGAACTCCCTCGAGTTGAGCTTCTACTGCGAACTGAAGCTCTCCAGCAACCTCGATCGAATGGTCCAAGGGAAGCAGACTCGACCCGAGCGTCGAGCGAAGCGTCCTATAGCCACCTAAAGTCCCCACACAAAACAAAGAGGGCATTCCCTCTGCTTCTGTTGTAACCATTTGATTATTAGTTTGTAATAAGCTTTCTTATTAATACAAACGAACACTCCCTATTTTCGGGAAATCAAATTTACACCATACAGAAGATGGCGACCACAGTGGGAGGAGCTGTTTCATCGAACGAAATGGTGGTGGCTCAATTTAACGAAGTTGCTGTTGGGACGACTTTAGAGTCCCTGGAGATTGAGTTCGACCAGGCCAAGTACGAAGAGTACTTGTCTTCCTCATCCTCTGGTGGCGATGCGTCCCGCAAACGCCACAGAGTCGTGCGCCGAGGCCGACCTCAAACGGTCAAAGCCTCTACGCCTGAGGGTTCCACCCGACCCTCGCAATCGATCAAGGCCAAGCCAGAGATCGAGCGCAAGAGGCAAGGGCCTGCCAAATAGATCGCCAAGCGGTCCACGCAGACACCTGCCTCGGAGGAAACACCGGTTCACTCCGGCACAAACGGTACTGCCGCAGCCTGCGGTGACGCTCTCCTCGCTGGGAGAGCTAGCCAGCAGCAGCGACAAACGCTCGTCAGACAGGAGGTCCAAACCTCCATTTCTCACAACGGCCTGAACCATCATACAGGCCCGAGGGACACTAGACGGGAAGGCAAACTACCCGACGTCGGAAGCTCCTCCAAATCAGGAGCGCCAACCGAGGACAACAGGGCCATCCGCTCAGGAGGACTTCGCTTCTCAGGTCATATCCCTGATGCGAATAAACCACACCGAGCGTACGAGCCTACTCGAGTAGGCGAATCCTCGAAGGCTAGCGAGCCTCGCCATAATCATTTGGCGGATAAACGTAAAGGAAAGGAAATAGGCGGTTCCTCCCGAACCCGCTCTTCTAAACATGGGGTCGAAACTCGCCCACGTACTGGAGTTCGCTCAAACGCGAAGACTCGCCAGTCAAGGCGAGATCGCCCAACTCCAGCACCGAAGCATTCCACCCAACGCGCACCAGAGAGCGCGTCAAAAAATCTCCCGTACACTCACACGAGTGACTCCTCTGAAGCTGGGGGTTGTCACCAACCGCCCACCGAGGACCTCAGGGAATACTTAACTCGCAAGCGCACTATACATGAGGTGAATCCTCAGTGCCACTGCGAGAGACTCATCCACACGGTCCTCGTCGACTGCCAGTGCGTCGAAACGGCGAAACCCTCGGTGTTCGAGAGGCTTTCTCAACAGTCCTCTCGACCAAGGCCCTCCCGTCGAAGGCGTCGTCACCAAAAGGGACGCGCGGCCGACGACCTAGAGCTCGCATCCGCCACAATCAACATGACGGATAAGGGGAAGGCAGTACTCTCCGACTCGCCAGATTCGGACTCCGTCCTAAGACCTAACACCCGGTTCGCTCGACGCCGGCAAGACGGCATATTCCAGCGAACGCGTAGTCGCAGGGGGGCAAGCATCGGGTTTGATTACTCTACCCTGGTACCCCCTTCCTGTGGTGAAGACGAGGTTCATTCGGCGGTGGCCACATCTCAGACCTCACGCTCAAGTCAAGACGCGCAGGCAAGAGTGCACATGACCGAACTCAATACCGAGCAGTCGATGGCTCAAAAGCTGGAAGAACAGCAGGCAACCATCGACTCTCTAAGAGAGATGATGGAACAACTGCTGAACAAGAAGAAGAAGAAAAGGACCCAACGTCCCTTACCCCGGCAAACTAGGGATAAGGAGTGGGTACCTCCTCACCGTCCAGTGACTGAGACGGAGGATGATCGACATTCCGATTACTCCTCCAAAACATCGATAGGAACGTCGCACACCGCGGATAGCACCCGTGACAAAAGATTCGACGAGTTCCAGGACCAACTCAACGCGCTGAAGCTTCAGCAAAACATGAACAAGCTGGGGGTGGTACGTCCCTACCCTATCGAATGGGACACGGTCCCATACCCAGCAAAGTTCAAGCGCCAAGGCGAGCAAGTTGAAAATATGATCAAGAGGCTGGAGGCCGAAGAGCCGCAGTCCAAAAAGGGAGCAGCAGAGCCAGCTGCGCCGAAGAATCCTCCTCGGCCGAGGGGAAAAGAAATCATGGCAGTCGACACCGCCCCGGCGCCGAAGGCTGCTCAAAAGCCGAAACCCAGGCAATTTGAACCACGCCCCTAGCGGCAATATGATTTCAAAGAAGACCAGGTAGTGGCGACTTTCGACACTCTACTCAAGAGTGGGCGAATTAAGTTGCCAGAAGCCGCCAAGCCTGAGGAGGCGGACAAAACCGGTGACCCAAGTTACTGTGCATACCACAGGTTCCTTGGCCATCACACAACCAAATGCTACGTCCTCAAGGACAAGCTCCAGGCCCTCTACGACGCGGGGGTTTTGAAGAAAGAGAAAGTCCAGAAGCAAGTGACTATGAACATGATCACTTTAAGCTTCGGGACAAATCTCCCAGAGGTTCAGGCCCAAGCTGGGGTAATCCCTATCCCCAAGGCGGTCTTGAAGATCACTAACGACGATCCTTACAACCAGCGGGAAAAGGGTTTGGTCCCACAAACTTTGCCAGATGGGCAGGTGATGTGGGTTCATCCAGACCTCCTCGATGACGAGCAGTGGACTGCACAGCCTTCCAAGGAGGCTAAGAGGAAGCATTGTAACGTTATCTCCGCCATCCTAGGTAGAGATGACACGGCGATGACTGCCCTGACCGATTCTGAAGAAGACACCAACGTCTTCGCCATGAGGGCAGGGAAAGAATTTGCGCAGCAACCCATCCCAACCCGGACGGACCAAGCACAAGTCGCCAGCCTTTCCGCTTCAACGTGCTCGCGCAACTGAAAAGCATCCCCGCGCGAATTACCATGTACGACCTCCTCCGGTTGTCCAGGTCCACCCGAGAGGCCCTCCAAGAGGCGCTGGCCGACTCAGAGGCGTTTTATACCCATTTCTCGAAGGTAACGGATGCAGAACAGGGATGTACAACTTGCTGCCAAGTCTCTGAGAGACGAGTCCCATGCATCACTTTCACCCCTGAAGATATGCTCATCAAGAGCACATCTCATGACCGGCCGCTGTACTTCGCAGGATACGTCGGCTCGTCGAAGGTAGATCGGATTCAGGTCGATCCAGGGTCAGCGCTGAGCATCGTGCCTCTGAAATTGATCAAGCACTTGGGGATACCGCCAAAGAGCCTCGCCTCAACTGCGACTACCATCTTCGGCTTTAACGCCACAGAGACTCGGCCACTCGGCAAAATCCGCCTGAAATGTCGGATAGGCGACATGAAGACGGAGGTGACATGCTATGTCATCGACGCCGAACCCTCGTACAATATACTCCTAGGGCGTCCGTGGATCCATGGCAACAGAATAGTCCCGTCCACATTACACCAGTGCTTGAAGTATGTGGACAACTATGAACGAGTCAGGACAGTAGTGGCCGACAAGCAGCCTTTCAAGGGCGTCGAAAACTACTTCACGGACTCCCTGTTGTACCAGGACCCCGACGCGCCACCAGCGGAGGAGCCAGAAAGTGGCAACGAGGCGGATAGCGAGCCTGAATACGGTGACAGCTTAATTCTGAATGACTTTGAGTCAATTGTAATTGGTTACGAGAGTCACCATGTAACCAGCGCTGTTCAGGCGGAAAAATTTATCGTGAATGAGAAACCCAACTTTGCTTACTTGTCGTCTTGTTCCACGTCCGAAGATGATGCGCCAAATGAACCATGGTCGAAACTCTACAGTGAGCCTTCCATACACTTGCCGGTATGCTCATCATACGCCGCCAAGACACAGTCGATCAGGTCATCGCAAGCTGTGTTCGTCGTACCGGCCCGAAATAGTTATCGAAAAGATATTATTTTCGGTCGGATCGATCATCCCCTACGCACGCTATGGGACGAATCCGAGGACGAAGACCCGGCGCCTCAGTTTTCGCAGTACAGTCTGTAGGTGTAAATTTTGATCTCCCGAAAACAGGGAACTTCGTTCGTATTGATAAGAACAGCTTATTACAAACTAATGAATCAAATGTTTACAACAGAAGCGGAGGGAAAGGCCCTCCTTGTTTAACGTGGGTTCCTCGGTGGCGATAGGATGCCTCGCTCGGTGCTCGCGCCGAGTCTGCTTCCCTTGGACGATCCGATCGAAGTTGCTGCCGGAGCCTCAGTTCTCAAACGAGGGAGCCTTTGGCAAAGGTCCAGGTTCAACCTTTGGGAGATTAGCCAGCAGAATATGCAACGGCCAATCCCCCTTCTTCATGCTGCTGAAGATGGGTTTTAACAGGCAAGGGATGGCATGGGCTATCCCTTGATTCATGGGATTTGACCACTAATAGAGGTGAGGGAGATAGCTTGACTGCTCCTTGAATTATGGGATGTGACCACACGTTGTTCGGAGACGTCCTGCTGTTCATTCGTACCGTCAATGGTCATTCGAAGAGCTGTGCTCTGCATCACGCTACATAGGAGTGGGAAAGCCCCTCCTCGTATGCGTGACAACGGCTGTCAGATGCTTGCGTGGATCTGACCAACCACCGAGCGTTGGCGGCTCTCGTCCCTTCACCTGGACAACTGAGGTGAGCCGCATTTATGAGGGTGCAGGCTGTTTCGGCGCCTGTCCGCTCATTCGTACTGTGGACGGCCATCTGACGGGCCTGGAGTATTGTGCCCTCTCCCTTGATTTGTGGGATTTGACCACTGATGTAACTGTTCCCATACTCCAAGTGGGCAGTTGACAGTGAGCTGGCGAGTCTGCAGCTTGGGTCTGCAGGCGAGCTTGCAGGCGAACTGGGTCTGCAGGTGAGTTTGGGACTGCAGGCGGACTTGGGTCTGCAGGCGAGCTAGCAGGCGAACTGGGTTTGCAGGCGAGCTCAGGTGCGCAGGCAGACTTGGGTCTGCAGGCGGATTTGGGACTGCAGGCGAATTTGAGTTGCAGGCGAGCTCCTGAGCATGGATTGAAGAATAGGCCGTAACTTTCAAACCGTAAGTCGGAATTGGACGAATTATATATGAAAATAGCCTATCTCGACGAGATGGAGCCATCCGAACCAAGCCGAAGGCTTCAGTTCGCTTCCTCCGTTTTGCCAAATTCCTTACGGTTTGGGAGATATCTGCGTTTTCCCCTTTTTCGCTATTTCGGGTGAGGTTTTAGCAGTTTTGTTCTGAACTTCTCTGATAAGGATTTAAAGGCAATTTTTATTGCCTACACAGTCGAGTTGCGAAACGAATGATGAGCGACATGGGGTATGACCTCACTCGTTTAGAGGGCCTAAATTACGACCGAGGACGTAAGACGGTCATCAAACCCTCCTACGTCCCCAAAGGGAAGCCCTCGAATTACTTCAACAGGACTCGGAGAGGCTTAGGCTACTCCTCCTCCTCGTCAGATTTGTGTTTTTACGTCAACGAGGACTCCGACTATGCATGTTCGGGGGACCAATCATCAACAACCTCAGCTTGGGACTCAGACGTCAGCGTGAGGGATCTATTCGATAGCCTTACAGTCAACATGGCTATGGTGGACCCCACCGAAATGGCGGAGGATGAACAACTTCCACTCTATGACGAAACATGGGATCGCCATGTTAACGCCCAATGGAACAGTCACTTCGAACAGCGCGAACCACCAACCGAAGACGAAGTCCTCCAGGTGAACATGGGTACTGAGGCGAATCCCAAGCCCATATTCATCAGCGGCAGTCTGCCCCCTTAGGAAAAAGAGGATCTCATCGCCCTCATACAGGAATACATTGACGTCTTCGCCTGGAATTACGAGGACATGCCTGGTCTGGATCCGCGGGTCGCCACGCATCGCCTCAACATCAGCCCTGACGCCAATTTAGGAACCTCAACGCCGCGTGCCCTAAAGACGAATTTCCTCTGCCCATCACGGATGTCATCATTGACAACACGTGCGGATTCGAGAGGATGTCCTTCATGGATGGCTTCTCGGGGTACAATCAAATCAAAATGCACCCCGAGGACGAGAAGCACACTGCATTCAGAACTCCCATGGGGTGTACTGTTACACCGTCATGCCTTTCGGGCTCAAGAACACCGGCGCAACCTACCAACGCGCCATGAGCATGATCTTTCGAGATCATTTGCGAAAGACGGTCGAATGCTATGTGGACGACTTGGTCGTGAAGAGTCGCCATAAGGAGGATCACCTCCAAGACTTGAAGGCTATGTTCGAACTCATGAGGACTCATCAACTCAAGATGAATCCTACTAAGTCATTCTTGGGAATGTCTAGCGGTAAATTCCTCGGTTTCGTCGTCACGACGAAAGGGATCCGAATTGATCCAGACAAGGTGCGAGCTATCCAAGAGCTTCAACCACTAGGTGCCCTCTTGGCTCAAAACGACGATGCAGGCCACGAGCAAGGCATCTACTACCTGAGCAGAACCTTGCAGGGCGCCGAACAGCGGTACCCAATGGTCGAGAAGGAATGCCTAGCCTTGGTGTTCGCTATCCAAAAGATGCGGCACTACTTGGTTGGCCAAACAATCCATGTCATCTCCCGGATGAATCCCATTCGGGTCTTCATGACACAACCTACAGCGTTAAACTGGCACCTGGCCAGGTGGGCGCTTCTGCTCTCTCAATACGACATCCACTTCATGCCGCAGAAATCAGTCAAAGGACAAGCCATCTGCGATCTCATGGCTAGTCACCCGCTGGGGGTGAAGACCGATCTATTCGAAGATCTGCCAGATGAACCTCCCGAAGCCAATATGACTTCGTCACCAGAGGTGTGGCAGATGTTCTTCGACGGCGCGTCTCGCGCAGGCGTGAGCGGCTCTATTTCTGCAGGAGTGGGGGTGGTCCTCACCTCTCCGCATGGTCACGTGTTACCCCGGGCCTTTTCCTTGACGGAACCATGCACCAACAACGTAGTTGAGTACAACACGTTGCTCATAGGGCTCGAGTTGGCCAAGGAGCTCGGGATCGAGCACCTGGAGGTTTACGGCGACTCCCAACTCATCGTCAAACAAATGACTGGCGAGTATGAAGTCAGGAATGACGATCTCGTCCCACTCCACAAAGCGGCCGTCAGACTAGTGGAGTTATTCGAGAGTTTCCGCATTGAGCACGTGCTCCGTTCAAAGAACACCCATGCGGATGCTCTCGCATCCTTGGCAGCTAACTTAGCCCAGCCTTTTGGAACGACCCAACGAGTCGCTGTCGCCAGCCGAAAACTTTTTCGACCTAGAGACGCCCTAGAGGCGAACGCCACTCATCAAGCCCCGGATCAGCCAGATCAGGAAGACTGGCGTCTCCCGATCATCGATTATGTCCTATACGGCATATTGCCCGAGGACTCGAAGGAACGAGAGTCCATCCGACGACGTGCCTCGAGGTTCTACTACGATTCAACCACTAAAACGTTGTATCGGAGGTCATACGACGGCTTGTTGCTTCGCTGTCTTTCAAAAGCGGAGGCGCAAGAAGCCATACGCAAAGCACATGACGGCGTGTGCGGAGCTCATCAGCCCGGACCCAAACTTTGGGATCGCCTACGGAGGATAGGCTACTTCTGGCCTGGGATGGTTACTAACGCAGTCGCTTATGCAAAGTGATGTTACGAATGCCAAATCCACGCCAACTACATGCACCAGCCTCCTGAAGATCTGCACCCGACGAGGGCGTCCTGGCCCTTCGAGGCATGGGGGATGGACATGGTTGGGCCAATTTCTCCACCATCGGCGAAAGGCCATCGCTTCATCCTCGCGATCACCGATTACTTCTCTAAATGGGCCGAAGCCATCCCCTTAAGAGAAGTCAAGACTAGCGACGTAATCAAATTCATCAAGCACCATGTCATATACCGATACGACGTACCCCCGGCGTATCATTCATAACAATGGCACGCAATTCGTTAGCCATGCCTTCACCAGGTTCTGTGACAAATTCAGAATACAGAACCTCTCTTCCACGGCCTACAACCCTTCGGCGAATGGCTTGGCCGAGGCCTTCAACAAAACGATCATCAAGATCTTGACCAAGCTGACTTCCACAAGCAAACGCGATTGGAATAAAAAGCTAGGCGAGAGCCTGTGGGCATATCGCACGACGGTCCGCACACCGACCGGCACCACGCCCTACTCATTGGTATACGGCTGTGAAGCCGTATTGCCATTAGAGATTCAAATTCCATTCCTCCGCGTCGCCTTAGCAACAGGAATGACGACCGAGGAAAATCACCAGCTACGACTCGCAGAGCTCGAAGCCTTGGACGACAAACGACTGGAAGCTCAGCAGCACATTGAGTTTTATCAAGCTCGGATGGCCAAGAACTTCGACAAGAAAGTCAGGCGTCGAGCCTTCAAGGAGGGAGAGCTCGTGCTCTCCGTTCGTCGACCAATGATCCTCACTTCCAAGAAGAAGGGGAAATTCCAGTCCAAATGGGAAGGACCGTTCATAATAGAGACAGTCTACTCGAACGGCGCTTATCGCCTTGTCAAACCGAATAGCGATAAGATCATGATGCCCATCAACGACAAGTATCTGAAGAAGTACTACCCCTAGTTCTCCTTCACCAACTCCCACGAGTGCAAGAGTTTAAACTGGCCCTCACACCCTCCAACTGGTACACGAGGCTAAACTGTTCCTACTTTACCCGCTCTGGCGAAAGCCTCTGGTAGAACTCAATTCGCCTATCTTCTCCAATGAGATGGCGGATCCACTAGAGTCGTTCATACCATGACAAACACATTCAATCCGCTAATCTTCTCCAATGAGATGGCGAATCCACCAAAGTCGTTCCAATCACGACATTCCCTGTCACGTTAACATTAAACCTCTGACAAAATCCACTCGCCAATCCTCTTCCAAAGGATGGTGGGTCCTCAAAGTCGTTCCAATCACGACGTTCCCTGTCAAGTTAACATTAAACCTCTGACAAAATCCACTTACCAATCCTCTTCTAAAGGATGGTGGGGTTAACATTAACCCTCTGACACAATCCACTTACCAATCCTCTTCCGAAGAATGGTAGGTCCCCACAGTCGCTCCAATCGCGACAAGACCCCATCAAGTTAATGATCACCTCTGATGATTGGCGCCGTTATTCCTACGAATAGCACAGCCAAAGTAATAGCCTACCAAGCAACGTGCTATTACTTCTGTCAGTAGTCATACTCCTATGTCCCTGAACTATTTGACCTGTCCTAGATATTCTAACATTCCTTTAGAATAACTGATAGGTAGTAGTCTACCATGCGATGGCTCCTACCACAATCAATTGTCACATTCCCAAATGGCGACAATTGTCAAAGGCGGTTTGGCAGACGACTTGTCTGTCGGTTCCCCAGGCAACAACTCGCCAAGAGGCGAGTTGAAGTTGAAGTCTTTCAGTTGGCCGCAGGAACGAGCGATTGTTCTTTACTGCAAGCCAAGTGCTGCTCTCTCAATTCCGTTGAAGCTACAACGCGAAGATCGGAGTTAACCCGATCCCATGCTGGGACCAACAGAGGGCAGAACAGGAGCCTAAAACGACTAAATCCAAAATAGAACAGTCAAAGGCTCGCCAAGTTCAACTCAGAGGCCAAACAGCGCAGATAAAGAAAGAGAAAGCTATGCAAGCAAAGTAAGGAAAGACATAACAAGCAAAAGAAGGCCATAACGGGCCAAAGTTTACACAAGTTTGCAGTTTAGTTGTGGTGCCTGAGGCACCGACTAAATTAACAAAAAAAAAGGGGACTTAAGCAGCGTGAGCATTACAGGAATTTTAGTAGGCTAAAAGAGCCAATCTTGGCCTTGAGCGCCGCACGCTCAGCATCACGCCGGATCCTCGCCTTCTCCTTTTGCTCCCGCTGCCGCTTGTCTAAGTCCACCTCGCTGGCTTCTTCCTCTTGGCGAAGGAGTTGGAGCTCCTGGTCCACCGTCGCAGCAGCCTCGTTGAGCCTCCTCGCCTCAAGCTCACGCTCCCGCAGCTTCGCCTCGCCGCGAAGAGAGCCAGCGTCCTCAAAGAAGGCCCTGTCCAGGTAGGCGTCCATCCGGTCCAGTACCGTTTGATGTCGCTTCCGCAGACGTTGGAGCTCGGCCTCCTTCGCCCGAATCCTCTTCGCCCGCTCCTGGCGCTCGAGCACTTGGTACAGCGAGAGGGGCGGTGGCACATCAGAGGGATCGTCATGGGCCAGCTCCTCGAGGCGGTACATCCACCCCTCTACGCGCTCGAGTTCCCGCTCGCATCGCCGGGCGAGCCTCTAAACCCGCTTCCATGAAAGGAAGCGCATCGTAGTATCGCTCGTCGCCCATGCTGACCGAGAGGGCGACCCCATGCACCAAGCCCACCAAACTCTGGAGGGGCACGAACGCGGGGTGAGCCACGGGGTCTGGAACATAGGGCCCCTGGATTGAGCTCGCAGGAGGAGCAGCCGGAGCGCCGATGTCGACAACGATGGTGGAGGAGCCAACGCCCTCAGTATCGCTGTGGTCAGAAGCAGAGGCCATGGGGCAGAGGAAGCTACTGCGGTGGCTTTCTCCTAGCGAATTTTTTTTTCTCGAAGCATTAAGAACTCTGCTAAAGAGAGGCAAGTACTAATACATGTTCGAAAAGAACTCAACGGCGGAGATTTGTTACTCCAAGCGATCAAGCGGTCCAGATGTTCTGCGACGCTTTGAACTCAACGCCAATAAAGGCTATTCCTCTCGAGACTCCAAACCGACCGATCGGATTGGGCACGAGAGGCGAAGCGTTCGGTCGCTTCACCATTAATGAGCTTTAATGCGCCCGCAGAGTCTTAGCTGGCGAGCACTCTGGCCCGCAGCTGGACACGTGGCACGAGCTTCGCCCGTAGTTGGATCTCCGACGATTGGACGGACTCGCCACCAAATGAGTTTCGCCTGTAGTTTGAACTCGCCATCATACGAGTTTTGCCTACAGTTCAAATTCGCCATCAATAGAGTTTGGTTTTGACACAACTCAAAGTCATACGAGTTTGCAATGTGAGCTCGACAGGAGCCAAGCTTCGCCATCTCAGCGAACTCACCGTCGCCCTAGCTTCGCCAATGACGTAAACTCATCGGGATAGAGTTTGGTTTTGAAAGTAGACTCGTCGTCACGCAAGAGGCTTCGCCTGCGGTACGAGATTGTCGGCAACTACAGAGCGAAACACTGGAAAGCGATATATCCGAAGAGCATGCACACAATGAGCGGACACAAACCTCATTGATGCTTTAAGACAGTACATTTGAACAAAGTTATGGTTTTTGCAATTGCGAAAGTCATAATATTACGTTCAAAGAAGCAAAACATGCACCCAGTGTTTAAGACAATACATTTGAACAAAGTTATGAATTCATAAACAAACAAGTCAGAAACAAAATGTCTTAACACAATCACAAGGCAAAGGTCTTAGTCGAACACGCTAAAAGTGGAGATCTCTTCTTTGGCCGCCTCCACCTGGCTCGCGTGGTCTTCCCGAGCCTTGTTTTCAGCAGCCTTCCGAATCCGGTCCTCGCGGTTCGACTTGGCGGCGGCATCCGCCTGACGCAAGGCTAGCAGGCGTCGAGCTTCCGCCTCCGCATTTTTACTGACCTTTATGACGTCGGACTGGAGCCCCTTCCACTTCACCTCCGCCTGTCCCAATTCGGCCCTCAGGCGAGCCATAGTACGATTGAGGTCAATGATTTGTTCCTCTAGCAAATGTTGTTGACCCACCCAAAAGTTGGCGACAGACTCCAAATCCGCTATTTCTTTGGAACGGGTCTCCTGCTCTAGGGCTTCCTGACGCCTGACGTGAGCCAGGCAAGACTCCATGTTGGCCTCCGGACCTCCCTGTAGCAAGGTCTCTAACCCTATCATGCGTGGCTCCAAGAGACGGAGTTCACGCACGCAACGGGTAGCAAGCTGATTTTCACCCGATCGTCGTAAATCAGCCACGCGATCATAGAGGGACTGCCTGAAGCTGTCAAAACTGCCCATGCCGAGTTCGACAAGGGAAATCACCTGCCTCACAGCGCTCTCGAACTCTTCGATGCGAGCCTGCCAGGACAAGGACTCGGTGGGAGCAGGCTCTTGGCCTGGAGCGAGCGCCATGATGGGTAGGATCTCGACGCAGGGCTCAGCTCCTGGCTGGGGAGCGGGATCTGAGGCGGCAGGGGTCGCAGGACCCTCAGACTCATCGTCCGAAATCAAGATAGGCTCAGCCTCATGCTCCTCTGCAGCCGGCGTTTCCCCTCGATCTGTAAAACACAACAACGACATAGAAAGGAGTCAAGGGAAGAATACCTACTCAACTCACGCGAAAGTCGAAGCAAGAAGATACCTTCAGCCGCGGTGGCCTCAGCAGCACCTGAAGAAGACGGCTCTTTCCTTTTTCTAGAAATGACCCTCTTCACCTTTGGTGCCATCAGAGGTCTAAAGAAGGGAAAATTTGAGTTTACCCTGTGGGAAGACGATGAAAAGCCTGTAGATCCTCTTAACAGAGGATAAGGGCGTTAAATACCCTAAGAGCCCTGGTCGGTTACCCAAGACTCGATTAGACCGTTCAAGGCTAGAACAGTTAAAGGGTGAGGCCAAAACAGATCGGATCTTACTTGGACGGACGAGATCTGACGGTTCGTGACCACGATCTGCAACAACGGCCCGAATCGGGCGCGAGGCACGAAGAGGCCCACTACTTTGCATTTGATGCGAAACGGCTAGCCCACGTCTCCTTAACTGGCGTACACGTGGATTGACACGTGGCCCACTGAAAGTGGAACCCAGTCAGGACCAGATTCGCCGTCAAGACATCTGCAAATCCGCCTGCGGACAAAATTCGCCTGCAGATGAGATAATCTTGCAGAAGAAACTCGCTGACAAGAATTCCTCTGCAGATGAGGTTCTCTTACAGTCAAATTCTGACTAATGCATGATTGCAAAAATGGAGCACACACACAAGTGACAATAGACCAAAAACAAAGTCAAATTCTGACTAATGCATGATTGCAAAAATGGAGCACACACACAAGTGACAATAGACCAAAAACAAAAGGATAATTTCATTCATAGAAAGAGATCCTAGTACAACTGGCAATCAGACAGGACGAAAAGAGGCATAATTACAAGGCTTTCAATCGAAGTTTCGCCTCACGGATTTCTTCAGCATGGCGAAGCTCAAGCCTCCTTAGGACCTCTCAACGAAGATCTTCCTCTGTGCACGAGATCAAGTCTTGAATGGTCTCCCTGACATCCTTGAGAGCTCGATCCTTCTCCTCAACAGAGTCAGTGGTCAATCGCCGGCGAGACCTAATGCCCTCCAACTCTTTTGCCACCTGATCACGAGCCTTCTCTTGAACAACCAGGGAAGCCTGTGCGTCAGCTACAACCTGTTTCAGCCTCTCTATTTCGAAGGAGAGTCGGGAGAACTGGCTATCGACCATTTCTTCCTCGCGGGCCACTTGTGCATCCTCGGCTTTGACCTGCTCCGACTCCACTGACAGCTTTAACTCTAGCGTCATGTTCTCATTCAGGCGGCGATCGTGATCTGCCATAGCTACTCGAACTTCACGGGAGGCGAGATCAACAAGAGCAGAGCTTTCCGCACGAAGAGTGAGCAGCTGCCGAACAGTCCTCTCGACTTCGTTCAGACGCTGAAAGTAGGGCCTCGCCGCGGTAGCGCCGAGCCTCTTACGCAAGAAGGACGCATCGTGTTC
>NW_017973231.1:0-1235 GCF_001876935.1 Asparagus officinalis | reverse complement strand
GCGCAGCTCCAGACCCAGACATCGCCGCTCCGGGGATGCTTACCGGAGGAACGTTTTCCTGACCCTCCGCCGCTCGGACGGTCTCCGCTGTCTCATCACGACGGGCCTTCTTGGCCGCCTCCGCTCGGGAACTCTCGGCCGCTGCCTCCCGCTGACGCTTCGAGAGAATCGAGCTACTCGGAGACAGAAGAGGTGCCCCCATCTGTCCAATTGTCGGACTTGGGACCTGTCTTGGGCGCTCGGACTCCTGTGATCCACCAGAGATACCCAACGAAGGACCAGGAGAAGGAACTCGAACCACGGGATCCTCAGGCTCGTCTAAACCGGCGTCAAAGCTCTCAGGATCCTCCGTTGGATCCTCTGAGAACAGCTCCCTAGTAGTTTGCTGGCCTCTTCGCCTTGAAGAGCGGAGAGACCCTCTAGCAGGACGATCGCGTTCCGGCAGACATGCGTTTTGGAACCAGAAACCAGCGGGATTAGCACTGGCGCCCCGATACCATCGGCAGTATAGGAGCGTATGGTGTAAGTCGCGATCCTTCGTCGGTAACTCAAAACGAGCCTGGGTACCACTGGCATGGGTCCAGAACCACCCCCGAGCTCCATCCACCAGTCCTCCTTCGAAGTGTAGGCGGGGATTGGCGTTGCCCACGTACAATTGGTCGTACCCGAACTGACGGGCGAACCTGCAGGGGATATACGGCTCGAGATAGCACACAGAGCCTGTGCGTAGAATGTGATACCCCGACCGAATATTCACCAACCATCGAAAAGCGCCGCGTGAGAGAGTCGTGGGGCAATCCGCCATCGGCACATCCCTAAGAGACTCGCCGTATCTTCCCCCGCTGAAGTAAGGGAAGAAGCGACGAAAATTGTAATGGACAAAATGGGAAAGTGTCTTCCGTGCATCGGGAATGTCTTTACACTTCCAAGAGCACCTCTCCAAGCGCTCAAGGAATGGAACGAACATGTCTCCTTGAAGGGTCACAGGGATGCTCATCAAACACTCGCAGTGGTAAACAAACCACGCCATCAAGTAGGTGTACGGCAATCCCACTCTGGGATTGGGGGTCCTGACAACTCCCCCTTCCCCTTCATCAACAGTCGACACACGACAGAACTGGGCCGTCAACGTGCGGAGTCCTCGATGGATACAGGCTATCGTCACTGATACCAAAGAATAGGACTTCCCGTGAGCTAAACAAACCGCGGGATACACCACCTCCACCGGGATCGCC